>NC_083472.1:15703968-15888968 GCF_030014155.1 Tachysurus vachellii
GCCTAGAGAGCTCAAACTTGGTCAGATGGTAGATCACAGTTACTCAGGGCCAAAATCTCAGCGGAATCGGACAATTTGGGGCACTTCAGCGCCCCAAAACGTGTTTGTCCCCATAACCCCTAAACCCCTAAAACCCCTATGTCCAAATCTCAAGTGCTTTATATCATTGGAATCCTTGGCTTATGACTTAAAAAACGTATATCTCCAATTTCATTTCCGCCATTAAATTTTTTCGCTATCGCGCATTTTATCCGAAACCTACTTTTGCTAACTAGTCCTAGGTTTTTCGCCTGGTCGAGACCAATCCAGTGCAGTAATATTCTCTGGAGTCTCAAACAGCCATTTTTAAAAAAGCTCTCTATCGCCACCAAGTGGCCAATTTTGTTTTGTTTTTGTTGAGAATCAGAATCTTTGCCTTCCGAGAACTCGGAATGGGCGGGGCCTAACCCGGAAGTAGGCGGAGCTTTAACCGGTAATAATTTATTTGTAATATTTATAACACTAGCTTACTACCTTTATGTTTTTATGAAATACAGCAAAAACGTGTCAGACACACAGTGTCTGGTTACTGGTTAGAGACAGCTGAAGGTTTAAAAAAGAAAAAAAATCTCCGACAGGCAGAGACGCAATTCGAGTCGCATTCTACCAAGCAAGCACCACTTCTGAACGAACCCACGTTTAAAAGAACTCTACTGGTTAGTCAGTACGTATTATTAACGTTACAAAACGTTAACGTAAAAAGCTGAAGAAACCCTAAACGTTAACAGAAAAGACCCACGAACCCGAGTGACTGAGGGAGAGACAGAGAGCTGTTCTGTGTGTGACTGTGAGTGTGCAGAGCGAGACACAGCAACACAATACATCTGTATGTGTGTAGGGGAGGGGCACTGTGACTAGCCTATCACTGTAGGGGAGGGGCGCTGTGACTAGTCTATCACTGTAGGGGAGGGGCGCTGTGACTAGCCTATCACAGAACGCTGACACAATCAGCTAGCCAATGATGATTTTCATATAATCCGAGCACAGATATTGACTCGTATTACTCGTATAATACTCGTAGTATACATATACTCGTATAATACACTGTAGCATGACATATGTAGCATGACATGACATATATTGTGGCACCCTCTGTAACTTGCGGGTCACTTTGTGTATGTGAAAATCCCTAAAGGCCTTAAACGCTTGAACCCGGGAAATGCTGCTTGCAGCTTTCATTTCAGTTACATTTACATCTTAGGCTTTGTAGTTTTGATTTTTATTCATTTTTAGATTTTTATTGTATTTACAACTCACCTGTATGTGGACACCTTTTAAAAATAAATGCATATAATAATTTTTTGTTGCAAATAAAACTCTCCTAGTCCATAAATACTGTAGATTTAATATATACATTTAGTTAAATCATCAAACATCTGTATGACTTGCTAGTGACTTGCTTGACTCAAGCTACGACTTGACTTGAATTGCTTGACATAAAGCAGTGACTTGACTTGACTCTCACAAAAAGTGACTCGGATTTGCTTGAGACTTGAAGGTTAAGACTTGAGACTTACTTGTGACTTGCACATGTGTGACTTACTCCCACCTCTGTCTGATAATGACACATGTGGGTATGACTTATCCATAGTGAATAGGTGTGTTTTCTCCGACCTTTCATGTATTCCAGAAAGACTCAACAGTCCATCAGTAATTATTCCAATACAAATTCTTCAACAGTACCACATCTGTTTCTTTACATATGTATGTGAGCCATGCAGTGCAGATTATGTCTGTCCATTGTTTGCATGTTGTGTTAGTAACAACGCTGACCTTATCTATTAGAGCTTCATTTACTGAATTCACTGCAGAGGTTCTGGAGACTCACACAATGCCTTGAAATTTAACTGGCTGATTTGTACATACTTTCAATCCGTGCAAACAAACGATACAAAACACTACAAGACAATACACAAAAAGCAGCGCTGACCAGAGTACATACTGTATATTCTACATGTTTTTTCTTGAAAAAATAGGTCATGAATATTTACCGAAATGTCATCGAATTTTATTGGTAAATATGTGTACAAACCCTGTATATATTTCCGCCATATCTGCACATTTCTGAAAGGTGCAAGGCCTGCTTGTTTGACTGATTTTCATTTGTGGGACTTACTGTTTGGGATGTGTGCACTTCAGGCCTATGCAACAAGATGGTTTTTGTTTTCCCTGGGACCATTCCTTAGAGCATAAATCACTTCACCTCTTAAAGACATTGATTGCTGCACTTTTTTTTATTTGTTTTTCATACCAATGAAATATTTGTAAGACTGAGCATCTTGGGCTTCTCTAGCTATAGAAAATATAGTTTTCATTTGTAGTCCTGTATGGTTTATTATTTGTTATCTAAATTATAATTGATTTAATGCAATTTCATATGTTTTTTTAAGATAACAAAGCTGCTCTTTTGATCTTTTCTTCTCTCTTTGCTCATGCCTCCCCTTGTTTCCCCACGTGAGCCCCTTTTGTATGTGATTCCATCCTAATGCTGTAATTTCCTGTTTGATCCTTATATCAAACCTACTTTTAACACTACATTCAGAACCAGTAATGTTTATCCATCATCAGTACTCTTGTAATTATTTGTGAATATAAGGGTAAGTGCATCACATCTCATATTCCACTGCCAATTCCCTCCAGCCCCCACTCCAACCAATACACACTGCCACTTACAGAAGCCCAGGTGAGAATGGAGCTCAGGAAGATCAAAGTGAGGAAGGCTGCGGGTCCAGACGCCATCAGCTCCAGGCTCCTTAAGACCTGTGCAGACCAGCTGTGTGGCATATTGCTGTACATGTTTGACCTGAGCCTGAAGCTGGGGAAGGTGCCACAGCTATGGAAAACATCCTGCATGGTGCCTGTACCAAAGACGTTGTGCCCAAAAGATTCTGGGGACTACCGACCAGTAGCACTGACCTCGCAACTGATGAAGACATTGGAGAGGCTGGTGCTCACTCATCTCCGACCTCCAGTGAGCCCATCAATGGATCCACTTCAGTTTGCCTACCAACCTGGCATTGGAGTGGAAGACGCTGTCATCTTCCTTCTAAATCGGGCTATTTCGCACCTGGAAAAGGCTGGGAGCACAGTGAGAATCAGGAAGGCCAGCTCAGTCCTGGGGATTCCTCTGGACACTGTACAGGAGGTGGGAGAAAGGAGGATGGTAGCAAAACTATCATCATTGATGGAGAACGACTCTCACCCCTGTATGAAACAGTTTCATCCTGTTTCTGAAGGAGCGATACAGGCGGTCTTTTCTCCCTGCTGCTATTAGACTCTACAACCAAAGGTGCCTCCAGTGAACCAGTAACCATAATTACACACTGGATTACTGTTTAACTGTAATAATAACAATAACAAAGTATTTGAACAACACATGCCATAACAGAAATTTTGGAAAACGTGCAATATTACCTGTGTGCAATATGTCTGTTAGCATAACTACTTACTCGTGGTCTCTTTTTTCTTCATTGTATTTATATATATTTTTGTGAGTATACTGTGTGTGTGTGTGTATATATATATATATATATATATATATATATATATATATATATATATATATATATATATATATATATATATATATATAATATATGCATTTCTTTTTCTTTGCTAAATTTCTCCATTGTGGGACGAATAAAGGTATATCTTATCTTATATCTTATTCTACTTTTTAATCCACCCATTGAAAAATATGGTGGAGACTGTCTGATTAACTGGAGCTAGAGCTCTGTGCTGCATAACAAGCACATGCACATAACCTTATTATATTACTCTAATAAAATATCTACTAATTCACTATCATTTCTATTATGTATTATTACTGATTCTTTTTGCTGTTTTTTGTGTTTAATAAACAATATTTATCCCTTATGGAGTCAGGACATTTTTGTCAATTAGGGGGCATAGTTAATTTTATGTACATATATTTCTCTGTGTTTTAACTAGAGGAAAGATGTTTTTGGCACAAACCTTTTATATAACATGTAATTTGGAAAGAGGATTCTCTGTATTAAAATTTTACACTCTTAGGTGTAGTTTGTGGTTGAAAGCAGCCACTAAATTAAACTTATATAGATCAACCTCAGTTCTAAGCAAAACTACTAAATATTTAAAAAAAAGTTACTTTTAAATTGGTAATTAATAAGTAACTTTTTTTTAAAAAAATTTGTAGTTTTATATGTAGTGTTTCTAAAGTGTCCAGAAGGGTTAAATAAACTTCTTTTGTGTTTTTCTTTTTATGATGTTTTGGATCAAAACTGAAGCCAAGCTACTGTTGAACTGTCGATTATTTTATGTTGTTATTATTTTTAATCGATCATTATTGTAATTTTATTAATAACTAAAGGCAGAAATATTGATCAAGTGATTTTATGAAACTGATTAGTACAAGAAACATATGGCTTTTGCTATTATAAAGTGCAGAGTATCTTAAATTCCTTCTATCACTCATAATATATAAGCTTTAGAAATATAGCATATTGCTTTTCATATTGGTAAAAATAATACTTTATTAAAAACTAAAACCCTGCATATTAATATTGCAAGTGCATGTATGGGCAGCTGTTTAATATTGTACAATAAATTAGAATGAATGGCAACTAGATCCTATACTCTACGTATATGTACTGCTCGTTATGTGTAATGAGGTATGTCTCTAAGCAAGCAAAATGTATGTTTGATATGTTTCACTTATTTGATTGAATAGGAGAACAATCTGCTGGGAAAACCCTATATTCTTACATTTTTATTTTTTGTTTTTGTTTTTATAGGTCTGACCACCTGAATAATGGGAAAAAGCTGACCGAGTACATGAGAAGTGTGGGGGATTAGCATTCTTTGGCACGATGAGGAAAGCAATGACCGCATGTTGTATGCCTTCGGGGTAAGCAGTGGAGAACCCTAAACGATTATTTGCTTATATTGCATCCTGTTATTGTTTTGGATCATGAACAAATTCTTTCGTAAGCCACATTTGAACATTCCTTCACTTTGGTATTATGATCAATCCCTGTGATTTGCAGAGCTAGTGATTGTCTAAATAACATGGGCTAACAGGGCACACATTGGTAATAAGATTTCTAATCACTTGAAACAATAAACGAAGAGTGCCATACTCTAAGTTGTTTATCACGTTGTGACACTTTTATGGGTTGGAAGATAGAAGATACGAGGCAGCAATGGGACAACTCAAAATGGGCTCTTCAATTTACTTCCTTTTAAGCATTTTTTTTACGACTACACATATACACACGTGCTTGTTTATGTGCCCTTCAGCTCATTCTTTTCCATGGCTCTTATCTCTCCAAGTTTTTTCTTTGCTAATACTAGATAAGTTTTACAAGACACTTTTTTCTGTTTATCCTCAACAAAAATAATTAAAAAATTGAATTAAATATCTGGAAATGAAAGCTACAATTCTGATTTATCATCTCATATTCATCTTTTATTCTCAAAGCAAATGTGTATAACAAAAGAATCAGTCTTGCTGTTACAATACTAATAAAGGGGATGGTATGTGTTGATGGTTCTTGCTAAATCGTGTATCAGTGGCCAAGTTTTAACAACCTGATCGAGGCATTCAGGTTTGTAGTAAAATATTCTTCATGCTCAAGAAAAACGTAACGTTAATGTGTATTTGTTACTTTATGCATTCTTTAGAATGTGCATATTACCATTTCCAGGATTTCGTTACTAATTGGCCTTTTTCATGTGCTTTTTCGTTATGCTTTGACAAAAATGTCTTTGCTAGCTGATTCTTTAATTTTAAAAAGTATATTGTTACTTGTATAGTTTTCTAGATGAACAGCCCAGTACTTGGGAACACTGATGCCTTGGGGTTTCTTTTTAAATACATCTACACAAAGCACAATTCAGAATATCAGCTTTCTCAAAAAGTGAAAGTCAGTTGACAGAGTCACTAAAATAGGAATGTATTGCATGAACGTTATTGTATAAGGCATACTTTGTAGTTCACTGAGCCTCTTACATCTATAATGACCAGTGTGCCAAATGGGGGAAAGACAATATATTTAGTGGCATGATGGGGTTGAGTATGTGTGTGTATGTCTCTCTCACACAGTCACAAATTGCACATTGCAAAATATAAAACCTTACACTTTTCCTGAACCTGTTTGATAGTTTTTATGTCACCACATTTGCCACTATAAAACTAAATTGTCATCGTATACATTGTTGATTAAACATAGTTTAGATCAGGTTTAATTTTTTTTTTTACCCAGATTAATGATCAGTTTAATCAATCATATTACTGCCACATTTTCTAAACCTTACTACATTGAAACCTCACGTGTCTAGATTTTCAATCAATTGCTGGGGGATGATTGTGTTGAATGCTAAAGAGAGCTAGAGTTCTGTGAGCAGCAATCTAATGCAAGTACTGTCAGGACTCTGCCAGGACTTTGGCCATGTGCCTTTTGTTTATGTTTCATGTTCACGTGTCTGCCCCGCCCTTGTCTTTTCCGCCCCGCCTCTGCACACCTGTCCCTCATGTTTATTGATTATTTGTATTATTTAGTTGAGCCGCGTTGCATTGTGCAGCGCGGAATCCTCTTGTCTTCATGTCTGGTTTTGTCTGTGTCCTGTTTCGTGTTTTTTTTGGTTATTAAATCCCGTTTCTGTTAAGCTGTCCTGCATTTGGGTCCGCTTTTATCCCGCATCGCTGACAAGTACTCTTTTTGTCAAAGTGAATTAATGTTGTGTTTGTTACTTAGAAGCGGTACTATTCCGAATGTTGCCTACACAGCTTCCTTTGGGGCATATTGTAGACCATTCAGAGTGCCCTTGTTAACTCCACTGTGGAAAGAGCCCTTAATGAGCATATGAGTGTTAGAACTGGACCTAAGAACAATGGAAGAAGGTGCCTCATTGCATGAGGCCTGCTGGATCTTTGTATCTTGCTGCCATCACTTCCCAAGGTAAATGACATGCAATGGTGACAGCAAAAGAAGCCTGATTCAAAGTGAAATTCACAACTTAAAATAACAAACTAGAAAACAAAAGTGAAACTCTCCTATTCTTCCAGTTGCTTCCAGAAATTACACATTACATGTTAAAAGAATAACAATCTCATGTAAAAAGCAGCATTAGTATACCTAATATATAGCATATGTGCATGAAAATTGGATTCTGCAGAATGAAAGTAGGATTCTGCTAGAAAATTCTTCACAGCACCAGTTTTGTGCTGTTTCATTATTGAAATGATTGATGGTCACATGACTGTAGACATTTTTGACATTGGACAGCCTTTGCACTCTGACCGGTCTGTGGTTATGTAGCCCCGTAAGCAAAAAGCTGCAATGCCCTGTGTGTTCTGATACCTTTCTATCAAAGCCAGTGTTAACTTTTTCAGCCGTTTTCTGCTATAGATCAGGCCAGACAGAATCATTCGTGAAAGAATGGGTCACTCTCAGGATCTCAGTGAATTCAAGCGTGGTACTGTGATAGGTTGCCTGTGTAATAAGTCTATTTGTGAAATTTCCCTTACTACTGAATATTCCACAGTCAACTGTTACATGCATTATAACAAGAGAAGTAATTGCGAACAACAGCAACTCAAGGACAGTGCATAGAGAGCGTCATGGAATGGGTTTTCATTGACGAGCAGCTGCATCCAAGCTGTACATCACCACATTATTCATTTCATATAGAATAAACACATCACACTTAAAAAAAAAAAAATATATATATATATATATATATATATATATATATATATATATATATATATATATATATATATAGAAGGTGGCATAAGAAAATGTCTTCAATGAGTTCAATTAATGGAAATCTTTGTTCTTTGTTTGGCTTGATTCCAGTATTGAACTGTTAATACCTTATAAATGAGATAAGTGTAGGTAAATATTAAATAATGTTAATATAATGTTAATATAATATAAGGTTAAATTGGGGACATGGGTAGGTGTGCATTTACAGATACGGACAACCAGAAAAGAGACA
The DNA here is from genome assembly GCF_030014155.1 of Tachysurus vachellii. Taxonomy (NCBI): domain Eukaryota; kingdom Metazoa; phylum Chordata; class Actinopteri; order Siluriformes; family Bagridae; genus Tachysurus; species Tachysurus vachellii. The sequence continues at coordinate 15,711,991 of NC_083472.1, forward strand.
GAACCAGTAGCAATTGATGGTACTGAGAATGAAGGGTGTTCGGAGAGGGGTGTATAAAGTGTTAGGTTGCATAATTTGGTAGTGCAGTAATTATAAATAATTATATATACTATACTAATATTATTTTAATTGTTTGGATTGAGCTATGAAAGGGTAAAATTGAGCGAGATTACCATATATGCTTTATAAGCTCTTTGTAGACCATGGCTTCAGCAATCAGCTGACAACAAAATGATGTGAGGAAAATCCTACAGAAACAACTAATCTTTATTTGGGGTTAATCAGTATATTTTGTTGTTTACAGTTGTATGATAGATACTTTTAAACATGAGAAGTTCTGAAATGATTTATATTGGTTTCATTATTAAATAATTATTACCAATAAATATAACAATTACCATTTGAATAGGGTTGTGTAGACTTTTTATATCCATTGAAATACTGGTATTAATCTGCTATGATTTTTCTTATTATATTATGATGGTATAAATCAGAGGTATTTAACTAAAATTGAAAGAGGTCCAGTAAGAGAAAACTTCTTGAAGCAAAGGTCCAGAAGATCATAATGTCTAACTAGTTAGTGTGATATATATTTATGTAGCCTAATAGTTGTACCAACATCTGCACGCAATCAATACCTGACTGTCAAATCAAATAAATTCAGTACAAAAACTTTTTGACAATATTTGTCACGTAACATAGAACTGAACATATGTATGACTGTAGATATGTATAAAGTTCTCTCATTAAATAAATAAAAGTAGGGCTGCATTTCAAAATAAGAGAAAATAAATAAAATGTGAAAATTGTGCGTTTAAATAAAGTGCTTAATTCAATCTCTTTTATATCTCAGTGAGAGAACTGAGCTCTAGTTTGGCTTGCCAGGATTTTAAACCTGGGCTTGAATGGAGTCAGGGCGATTTTCATACACATGTGGAGGTACTCATTAGTGAGCCTGGAACGATATTTAGTTTGGATTATGTTCATTGTAGAGAAAGCTGCCTCGCAGTTGTATGTAGAGCCAAACATGGTCAGGATGTATAGGGCTACTTTCCTCAGACCTGGGAAAGCTGTCTCAGGGATGCTGTCTTCAGATTTGAGTGGATAGGTTTGTTCAAAACCTTTTTGTCTCATAATGGTGTTTCACATTGCCACTTTTAATAAGTGCCACGGTTTCTGAACATATGAGACACACTGGTTTAGTGCTCCCAGTGGGAAGTGTGAACAGAAATGAGTCTGTCCATTCTGGATTAAATGATTTCGCTGTCCACTTTTCTTTTTTTTGGAGGTCGGCATTTGTTCTATATTCTCCCTTTCTCCATCTCACTCGTCTGTTTCCCTCCCTTTCTCCGTCTCACTCATCTGTTTCTCTCCCTTTGTTTTCTACATGTATCGCTATCTTTCTTTCATGCGTAACTTTACTCTAATTCTCTCTCATCTGTCTTGCACTGTTGAGTCATAGTGTTTACTTCAGCAATGCACAGACTTGATTGGCTGAGTCATATCACGTGGGATGGCTTAACTCGCATGCAATTGGTCTGTGCGTTTCCACTACCTTTACTGTAAATATTGCAAAAGCTGTGCCAGTTAAATTAGAAGCGCTTCAAGTTTTAAATCATAACCTTTTGTTTTGGCCGTAGGTCCGGGTCCATATTGGACAGCTTCTGGGTCCGGACCCAGACCACGGTCCGCCTGTTAGTGACCTATGGTATAAATGATCAAGTTATTGAAGTGTGAATCCATGAGGTGGTGAATTAAAAGACAATACATTAAAGAAAAAAACATAAACATGAGGAAATCAAATAAAATACTGCAAGTGACAAGATAATAACCATAAATTTGTTCATTAAATTAGAAGGTCTCTTTTATGTGCTCTTTTATCCAGGAGGAGGTTTATTGTGCCACTTGTGGTTGTGGGCTTAATTTCCACTGGCATACTAAAATTGCCCATGTTCAATGCCAGTCCAAAATCTGTCAGGATGCTTGTAGATCCCAATCATCGAGAGGTAATGTTCAATTTCTTTCTTTGTGTAACAACATATTAAATTATATGAATACTAAAAATTATATATATATATATATATATATATATAGTATGTGTATGTATATAATATATATTATATTATATAAGTGCGTGTTTTTGTCCTTTTTTAGCGTGTCCATTCCTTTGTCAAGAGTGTTTTATCCAAAGATTGCAGACCATCATTTACAAGAAGGAGGATTGAGAGTATTTATTCTAGTTCTGTGCCTGTAGCTGAGCCATTCTTACAAAAAAACAGCAACTTAACAGAACAAATATTTGAGTATCCACCACCGTTTGGATTTCGGAACCTGCAACACAAGCTAAAAGAAGTCCTGGATCTCATACCCAATTCCTTGTCGGAGAACACTGGAGGGCATGATTGCCGTCGATGTGTTGTAGTTGGTAATGGAGGCATACTTCAAGGACTGGAGCTTGGGCATCTCCTCAACCAGTTCAATGTGATCTTAAGGTAAGCCAAACCAGTTTAAGAGGCAAATCCTCTAATTAGCTATGACGAATAAACTACTGAGTGTGAATACAATGAATTAACTTGTGATGATGGTGGCTGTTAAGTCATGTGTTTATATTAGTTCACAGTTGAACAGTCTGTTCTTGAAATTCCTGTTGGAAGCTGGAAAAATATCCTGAAGTTTCAGGATTTGGGCAACTTTGGCAAGGGCCAAATTGTGATGGCTAGATGACTGGGTCATAAGGTCTCTTAAATGCGTGATTTTGTGGGGTCTTTCCAGTTTGCTCTTAGGTTAGTTCCTACCAAAATTGGTCCAAGGAAGCACAAAGAGTAAAGAAGTGACAAGGTCATGGGCAGCCAAGGCTCAAGGGAAGGCTAGTCCATATGATCTGATCCCAGAGTAGAGCTATTGTAGAGCAAATTGATGAGAAAAGATCATGCTGACTAGGATAGAAACATGACAGAACACACAGTGCATTCAGCTTACTACGATTAGAGTGCCCGAAAAAAGCTTACAGTGCCTACAGTTGGCATGTATGGATCAGAACTGGACCATGGTGCACTGGAATGTGGTGGCATAAAATATGTTTCCCTTCACACTTATGGAGGGCTGTGTGTGTGTGCACACATCACTTTCTTGGAAAATAGATGGTACCAGGTTGCACTATGGAAAGAAGGCAAGCTATTGGAGGCACATTTGTTATTTTAACTACCTACCAAATTACATTATGTTAAAGAAAATGTGATTCATCAACAAAGGCCACCTTTTTTAATTTCTGGTGGTCAAGTTTTGATAATTAAATGCCCACTGTAGAGACTTTTTTGCTTTAGACACGGATCTGCATAGGCGCTCTGACTGATCTGTCACTTAGCAGACCCATATGAAACAAGCTTTGATGCAGTGTGTCTCCTTACACATCATAGCCAGCAGTAATTTTTTCAGAAATCTGTGCTACAGATTAGCCCTTCTCTGGTATTGGACTAGAAGGGTTAGTCCTATTGCAGGTTCACTGGTTGTACTTCGTAGGACCACTTTAGTACTACTGAATGCCTGGAACACACCACAAGGCCTGCCATTCTGAAGATAATCTGACCCAGTTGTATAGCCATCACAATTTAAAACTCATCAAAGTAACAAGATACTCAATATTAATGTGACCTTTCATTGGTTTTAATGTTATGGCTGATCAGTTGATCATAATTGAGAAATAATATGCATTAGCATCAAGTATTAGTAAATACTAAAAAAAGTATAAATAAGTAGTAAAACTTTCTAAGTTATACTATAATGTGCAACATTAATTTGTACCACAAGGTTCTTTGGTGAAATTGAGCAAATGAAATATTCTTACATATCAAAATAATGAAAATATTATTTTAGTAAAATCAAGGATATACAGTCAAAATCATTCATACCCAGTAATGCGACATGTATTATTAGCATTCTTAATAAAATTGCAAAATGGCTTAAAAGAAATTTTATTCATAGAAATTATTTTCCACTTTCTGCCCATGAACACTATCAGCAGGAAATAGTTTTTTAAGGGGTTTGAAACAAGACAGAAACAGAATCATACACAAACACATCTACATACTTTCTAGTGTTTTAGGAGTTTGCATTTGGATGCTGTCCTGTCTTATTTTGCAGATTGAACAGTGGCCCAGTGAGAGATTTCAGTAGAGATGTTGGAAACCGTACTACTATCAGGATGAGTTATCCTGAAGGTACCCCAAAGACATGGGAAGATGTGGATCCTCAGCTTCAGTTTGTAGCGGTCATTTACAAATCTGTTGATTTCAACTGGCTTCATGCTATGATCTCAAGAACAACAGTAGTGAGTAGTGTAAACTCTTGCTTTACTACTTCTATTTTTTCCTTTTTAAAGTTATATGCTTTTTGAAAGATCTTCATTTCTCCTCCACAATTTATTTGTATTTATCACAATTTCTTCATTTTTCAATGCATTATTGATTTTTCATTTATTCAGTTAGTTATTCGTTTAGCATAAACTTACAAATGAAATACAAGCAGTGCAATATATCAAGCAGAGAACAATACAAGTATTGCTACCATAGAAGATTTTTAATGAAATACTAGAGGAGCAATGGGGACAAAGTAAATGTAGAAAAACAGCATTAACTGATTGCAGATTGACAGTGTTAGGGGGTGCTGTTCCAAACAAAGTCTTGTACAGTACATGTGCATCAAGGCTTTGAATGTGATGTAGGTCATTTTTGACAGCATGCTGCCTCATTCTGAATCTTCTGAAGGGGTTTGATGGAACTGTCTGGGAGGGTTGAGTCAAGAGCCTTGGCTAGTAGTTTTAAGTGTGGTAGGTAAAATTTGGTTAGTCAAAGAATGGTCATCCAATTGTTTATTTCTGTCCTGGTTGGCTTGAGTGTCGTTGATCCTAGGTGTAGGGTGAGGCTGTGGTTGTGGTTGATTGAGGGGCAGGCAGAGATGACAAGAAGCTTAGTTTTGCCTGGTTAGTGGCATCAGCATGCGGTTGTATCGACATTAGCTCGTGAAGCAAGGTAAATATTTATAAGTAATTATAACGTGTTATAGTGACTCCTAAACATTTTAAGTTAAGTTGAAATTGACGGTAATGGAATTAAAGTTACACTTATTTGATCTGTTCGTCCGCCGAACAGACCGTGCAATCTTTATTAATTCTATGAAGGAGGTATCTTCCCCGGCCGAGAAAGACGCACTTCCCTTTTACTTTATACCGTAATTTAAATTAAATTAACTTAACAGAGCATGTAGTTCAGACCAGGTGTTGCAGGTACCTTAAGTTTGTGAGCGATGCTCAGAGACAATCACTTGTGGAACAAAAATGTGACGTTTAATGAATGAGACAAACACAACATAAAGCTAACTATACAAACAAACAAAGAAGTAGGGAAAACAAAGATGAAAATAACATACACAAAAGAAATTAAAATTGGGGAAAGGGAGGAAGAGACTGGAAAAGAAGAAATTAGAGAAAGGAAGGAAAGGAATGGCAAGCTTAAACTTCAAAATTAATCATTTATATTTACATTTACATTTACAGCATTTGGCAGACGCCCTTATCCAGAGCGTGCTTAAATCTCTAACATTGGATACATTAATGCTGGCTCACTAAGTTACATACTTAAGATACCATGAGTTTAAAACATTTGTTCAAAGTTACAATGAAAAAGTGTCAAAGGGTTTTTTTTTTTTAAATGCAAAAGATAAGGAAAGAAGTGCTAGTTGAAGTGTTTCCTGAAGAAGTAGGTCTTCAACCGCCGCTTGAAAATAGCCAGTGACTCAGCTGTCCGGACCTCTAGGGGAAGTTCATTCCACCACCTTGGTGCCAGTACAGAGAAGAGTCTTGTAGTATGCTTGCCTCTTACCCTGAGAGATGGTGGAACCAGTCGAGCAGTGCTGGTAGATCGGAGGGTGTGGGGTGCAGTGCGAGGAGTGATGAGGGCTTTGAGGTAAGAGGGAGCTGGTCCATTTTTGGCTTTGTAGGCCAGCATCAGTGTTTTGAATCTGATGCGTGCAGCTACCGGAAGCCAGTGGAGGGATCGCAGCAGCGGGGTGGTATGTGAGAACTTTGGAAGGTTGAAAACAACCCGGGCAGCTGCATTTTGGATCATTTGCAGAGGACGGATTGCATTCATAGGTAGACCTGCCAGCAGTGCATTGCAGTAATCCAGTCTAGAGATGACAAGAGACTGAACAAGTACCTGAGCAGCCTGTGTGGACAGAAATGGCCGAATCCTTCTAATGTTGTAGAGAAGAAACCGACATGAGCGAGTCACATTAGCAACATGAGAGGAAAAGGACAGCTGATTGTCCATGGTTACCCCAAGGTTGCGAGCTGTGGCTGAAGGGGAGATCAGATCGTTGTGCAAGGATATAGCAAGGTCATGACCTGGGGATGAGTCACCTGGGATGAACAGCAGTTCAGTTTTGTTAGGATTGAGCTTTAACTGATGAGCAGTCATCCATGATGAAATTTCTGCCAGACATGCTGAGATCCTTTCAGAAGCTGTGGCATCTGAGGGTGGGAAAGAGAAGATAAGTTGTGTATCATCAGCATAGCAGTGGTAAGAGAACCCATGTGAGGAAATAACTTCCCCAAAAGAGTGAGTATACAGGGAGAAAAGAAGAGGACCAAGTACTGAGCCCTGTGGGACGCCAGCGGAGAGTCTGCGTGGAGCAGATGTCACTCCCTTCCATGTTACCTGATATGAGCGTCCTTCCAGGTAGGAAGCAAACCATTCCCAAGCTGAGCCGCAAATCCCAAGACTCCTGAGGGTGGATAACAGAGTCTCGTGGTTGACTGTATCAAATGCTGCTGAAAGGTCAAGGAGGATAAGGACAGATGACAGTTTGGCTGATCTAGCAGCATGTAGTTTCTCAGAGACATCCAAAAGGGCTGTCTCTGTGGAATGAGCTGCTTTAACGCCAGACTGGTTGGGGTCTTGGAGGTTGTTCTGTGAGAGATAGACAGACAGTTGATTATAGACAATGCGCTCAAGAATTTTTTAAAGAAATGAGAGAAGTGATACCGGTCTGTAGTTACTGATGTCTGATGGACCCAGAGCGGGTTTCTTTAGGATGGGAATAACCCTTGCTCTCTTGAAAGTAGTTGGTACCTGACCAGATGCTATGGATCTATTGACGATAGTGGAAATGAAGGGCAGAAGGTCATGCGAGATGGTCTGGAGCATAGTGGAAGGGAGTGGATCCAATGGGCAGGTGGTAGGATTGCAAGACTGGATGAGTTGTAAAATCTCTTCTGCTGCTACAGTTGAGAAATGCGACAACAAAGGTGTAGGGGAATCCATACTCTGAGATATAAGTGCAGTCGGGGCTGAAGTGAAGGTCCGGCAGATTTCCTCAATCTTCTCCTGGTAGAAGGAAGCAAAGTCTTCTGCATTCAGGGAGGATGAAGAAGGTGGAGCCGGGGGGTTGAGCAGAGAAGAGATGATGTTGTGGAATTTCCGAGGGTCATGTGAGGAAGCTTCAAGTTTTTCCTTGTAGAAGGAAGTCTTGGCAGAGGTCACATCTGAGGAGAACCTGGCAAGAAGTGTTCGGTAAGAATCAAGATCTGCATCAAGTTGTGATTTCTTCCACTTTCTCTCTGATGTTCTTAGCTCTCTTCGATTGTTGCGCAGCACATCTGAAAGCCAAGGAGCAGAACAAGAAGTTTTCTTGGGTTTAGTGAACATAGGGCAGAGGAAGTCCATAGTTGAGGAAAGAGAAGAGAGGAAAGTATCTGTGGCTGAGTCCAAGGGTAGTGAGGAAAAAGCAAGGGCTCGTCTGGGATCACACCCTAACTGGGAAATCGTCACCGGAAATTTAAATTCACCTTAAGATTTAATACAAGGTTCATACTTAAAATAGGCATCTAAATTGGTTGGTCAAGGAAACGGTTACTTGCTGCACAAGAGTCCGGATGCAACAGAGAAATCTCTGCAGAGTCAGTTAGGGTGGGGTCAGACGTTCTTCCAAGTTCTCCTGAAGATCAGAGCAGTTGTTGTTATTGGAAGTGAAGCTTGCCGGAAGTTCTTTGAAGGAAGATGGAGTCGTCTCCAAGCTGTTCCGAAAGTCTGACCACGGATTGGTGGTGTTTGTGATATTTTAAAGGTCCCAAACTCCACCAATCATTGGGGGGATGGCCAATACTACGGCCTGAAATTTCGGAGGGAAAAACTCCCTTTGTTTCATGTGTCTGTGGACATGGTTTGGTCTATAAACTTTAGAGGACTTTAAAGTTTTATCCAAGGTGTATTAAGACGGTATGGCACCTTTCGTGCTCAAATAAAATGCGCCATTGTTTTAAAAATAAGTAACAGATAATTTTGTGGTCATTTGGATACTAAACATGAAGAGGAATGACGGCATAAAGGCAGCGGTACATTACATACACAGATCAGTAATCAAAGTGTAACTGATGTTAATATGATATTGTGTTCTGATAAAAGAAAAGAAAACAAAAATGAAAACACAAAACAAAATGCATTTTCATTAGGAAAGTGAAAAACAGATAATTTTGTATACATTCTGGCATCAGACCTTAAAAGGACATACAGCATTAGAACAGGTATACATTAACATGCCAGGACCAGTAATTAAAGTATAACTGATGTTAATACAGTATTGTGTTCTGATGCATAAATAAAGTACACCCTTGTCAGGAAAGTAAGGAGCAAATAATTTTAAGTCAGTCAAGCCTTAACAGAAGAGACACATTACAACAGGGTTACAAGAATAAGACTCTTAGAGTACCACTATAATTGGGGAGGAGATACATAGGTTAATGTCGTGGGATGTGGAGCATCGTATTTACTTGTTTAATTAGTAAAAGGAATGTCTCATTGTGTTGTGTGTGTGGGTGTGCGTGTGTTTTATGGTTGAGGATCCCTATGAATTCAACCAGAAAAGCGGCATGGGGTTATCTGGTTTTGTTGTAGGATCCAGACATTCTGGAGCCAGTTGTGTGTGTGTGTGTGTTATGGTTTGAGGGTCCCTGTAAATTCACCCAGAGAGGCCAGGGGGTTATCTGGCTCTCAGGGTGGTGTATGTGTGTGGGTGTGACACGCAGACTCTCAATAAAATTGTAAACTGGGTTGCTCATCGGTTGATTAAAGAGCAGATGTCGAAGGTTAAGAGGGATGTCTGGGACAACAAATCTAAATGACCTGTACCAGACGCTACACAGTGATATGAAAAGCCATGACACTCAGTCACAGGTCCCGTAAATATTGTATAAATTCAACAGTTTTTGAGATTCTGACACCCCTCCCCTCCATGATGTTTTGAAGGATCTGCATGATTACACTCAGCGCAGAGCCAATTCAGTGATGCTAATCATAGACGAGTTACATTATTATTATTATTATTATTATTATTATTATTATTATTATTATTATTATTATTATTATTATTATTATTCATGCATTTACTTTAATAGCTATGGCCTACAGATTACAGCCATTCGCATGCTTTTTATGCTTCCCTTTTAGTAGAAGCTGACACAATGAACACTGCATTGCTGTATTATTATGTGAACTTTTCCAATTCCCAATATTTACAATATGTACGTCACTATAATACCATGTGCAATATCACATCATGTTATTCTCAATCACCTTTTTTGTACATGTTGTGTATACAATATTTAAATAAAATATATATTTTATTTATATCTTATCTGATCAGATCAGGCATCATCCAAACCAATCTTGATTCCAATTTTGTATGATACTTTAGGTTATCAAAAGTCTGATGGTTGGTTGATTTAATGGTCTGTATGTTGATATCTTGAATTAAGATAAGAATCATTTGTTCATCCCACAGCATGGAAATTTGCAAATCCATGGCAAATATATTTTACTACTATTCCTACAAATATTTGTTGTGTATGGATAGTCATATAATAATTGTCTCATGCTTTAGTTGCAACAGCTGTGCAGAGATAAATTTTGGCAATAAAATAAATTCTGAAATAACACTTACTTTCAATCCCCTTTTGGTAGAGAGATTTGGACATTTAGGAATTCCATTATGACTGAGGAAAGTAAACCCAAATATATGTGTAAATGTCACAATTTTTACCTTTACTCACACTGATAGTTGTGTGAAAAAGTGTTTGCCCCTTCCTGACTTTTTATTTTTTTGCACGTTATTCACACTTTAATGTTTCTGATCCTCAAACAAATTTAAATATTAGTCAAAGATTATACATGTAATCACAACATGCAGTTTTTAAATGAAGTTTTTTATTATTAAGGGAAAACAAAATCCAAACCCACATGGCCCTGTGTGAAAACGTGTTTGCCCCCCACTACTTAACTGTGGTTTATCACACCTGAGTTCAATTTCTCTAGCCACACCCAGACCTGATTACTGCCACACCTGTTCACAATCAAGAAATCACTTAAATAAGACCTGATTGACAAAGTGAAATAGACCAAAAGACCAAAGAAGAGCAGGCCTCACTTAAGGTCAGTGTTCATGACGCCACCATAAGAAAGAGACTGGGCAAAAATGGCCTACATGGCAGTTCCAAGACAAAAACTGCTGCTGAGCAAAAATAACATAAAGGCTTGTCTCAGTTTTGCCAGAAAATATCTTGATGATCCCCAAGACTTTTGGGAAAATACTCTGTGAGTATTCTGTGGAAGGTGTGTGTCCCATTACATCTGCCGTAAATGTAACCCCGCATTTCAGAAAACGAACAACATACCAACAGTAAAATATGGTGGTGGTAGTGTGATGGTCTGGGGCTGTTTCCTGCTTCAGGACCTCGAAGACGCTGTGATAAATGGAACCATTAATTCTGCTGTCTACCAAAAAATCCTGAAGGACAATGTGCAGACATCTGTTCATGACCTCAAGCTGAAGTAAACTTGGGTTCTGCAGCAGGACAATGATCTAAAACACACCAGCAAGTCACCTCTAAATGGCTGAAGAAAACAAAATGAAGACTTTGGAGTGACCTAGTCATAGTCTTGACCTAAATCCTATTGAGATGCTGTGGCACGACCTTAAAAAGGCAGACTCATTGCAAGTTATTGCAAAACACTTGATTACAGTTGTTGCTGCTAAGGGTGGCCCAACCAGTTATTATTTTGTTTTCCACTATTAATAAAAACCATCATTTAAAGACTGCATGTTGTGTTTACTTATCTTTGACTAACATTTTTATTTGTTTGATGATCTGAAACATTAAAGTGTGACAAACGTGCAAAAAAATAGAAAATCAGGGAAGGGCAAACACTTCTTCACACCACTGTATTTGCTGCCATCAGATTCTTTTTTTAACTTTGTGTGGGTATAATGCAGTGGTCTCCCCAAGTGATAAATATGTATTAAAACAAGAAATGCATCAAGCATTTTCTTGTTTATTTATTTTTCAAACACCTTTATTTACCAGACAGCCTGCTAAATGCTGGACACAAGCACTGTATCTTCCTCTTAATCTATAAAGTGCTTCTCAAGATTTTGTATAATTGACCATATCTGATCACATGTAGGACTCTTTTTCGAATAAACACAATGTAGTTGTAGATGTGTTTAAAATTCTCTTGAAAATATGTCAAGGGAACCAAGTTTGAGAAAGATTACATTTTAGAGTTATAATGTGTATTTTACCCTCAATAACAAAGAAGGCATGAGAGCTGTTTTCACCTTTTATATTTACTTTTAGCAAAGAAATGCAAATCTTCTTTCTTACTTGTCCCTCTCTTTTGGTTTTCTAAAATGCTGATACAAGTGGGCTGCTTCAATAGCATGGTACCTTTCAAGAAATCATTCTAACATCCAGTCAAGAGAATCCCAGGGCATTTTTGTATCAAAAATAGGGAAGTGTTAAGGCAAATCTAGAATCATAACATAAGTTAGATAAAAAAAAATTAGGATCATTCTATTTAAACTCATTTTAACATTGAAAAATGCAATGCTTATAGTACACAAAAAACACTGCAGGTAAGGAGAGGTATTTTTACTTTGGACCTTGCTTTTCCCAGAGCACAGTCTTTACCATAGCTCATCTCTTCATTCAAACAACAACATTCTGAATCTTTGCTCACCATTTTGCCACTGACACCACTAAATAGACACCCTGAGCGTCAACATTAAGTGTAGGGGCAAAGTTATCTAACATCAGTTTGACACAAACCATCTGTGTGAACAATGTTGAGTTTTCATTTTCAGTCTTAAACTGAAAAAGTAGTAAAAAGGCAGCAACACTGGAAAATGTTTAGGTGACTGACTGTTACGACCTTTTTGTACGTGGTCTAGGGTAAGGAGTAACATTTATGTGGTGTTCTTTTGTGGGTGTAGTAGGGCAAAGAATGCAGGGACAAGAAATTACCTAATGTATCTACAACCCCTGGCAAAAAGTATGGAATCACCCCTCTCAGAAGATGTTCATTCAAATGTTAAATTGTGTAGAAAAAAAAAAGCACATATATGCCACAAAACAATTTTCACACAACAATCCAAACTTCTGGCTGTATAAAACACTTAAAAAAAAAAAAAACAAAGATAACTATAGTCAATTACCTATACTAACTAACTAATTAGCTATATTAACTATATACCTATATTAACTATAGTCAAATACCTGTTCCACTTCCTCTGGTATAACAAAAATGAACAAAAGGAGCAAAAGCTCCTTAGACAGAGAGAGGAAATGCGACCCCAAGGTTTTTAAGGTAACAGTGTAATTAATTATCATACAGACTGAGTAACGTAGCAACAACAGCAAAAAGGAAAAGCGGAAGGGTCTCCCCTTTGTCGAATTAGCATACACCCTGAGTAACGTGGCAACAACAGCAAAAGGCAAAGCGGAAGGGTCTCCCATTGCTGCTTTTCCTGGCGCTTTTATATCCGCCAGCTGAAGTTCATTGCCAGCAGATAGGTCAAGCGGAAGGAGGACTGACGACTCCCCGAGCCAATCAGTAATCCTGGAAGTGTCTAATTGAGTGAGAGACAAGAGAGAGAGAGAGAGAGAGAGAGAGAAAAAACACCAGCATTCCCCCCAAAACATTTTTAGGGATGTAACGCCGACATTAAGCTCAAACTGCTGTTGAAGAAAGCTGATATCAAAAACAGAGCCCTTAAGTGGTTTGACAAAAGGGTAAGGCTTTTAAGCTGATGAACTGTATCCCAGCTGTGACCCTTGTGGGTGATTCCACCATGCTGTTGGAGTGTTTTTCTGGAATGTTTGCATGTTTCTCTGAATACAGCTCTCATTTTACCTCAGAAGACTTTTAATATCTTGTCTTAAAACAGGGTTAGGTGGCTCCAGGTCTGTTTCCTAGGCAAAAATATTACGCTAAATTAAAGGATAACCACACTGTATATTGAAAGAAAAGTTTCAGTTATGGGTAATGAGTAAACCCTGGAAACAATGTTTTTGTTCTTTTTCAGTCACTCTGGGACAAGCTGTTTTTCTGGCAGAAGGTACCAGGTAGCATCCCAGTTGAACCTTCAAAGTTCCGTATACTGAATCCAGAGATTATCAGGGAGACAGCATTGAAACTGCTACAATACCCAAATCCTAAGCCTCGACGATGGGGATGGGATCAGGTAAATGTTCCCACTTCTTGGTCATGCATATTGTAACTACTTAAGCATTCATATTAATTTTATATATACCGAACAAAATTACAAACGCAACACTTTTGTTTTTTGTTCACAAATCTGTCTAAATCTGTGTTATTGAGCACTTCTCTTTTACTGAAATAATCCATCCACCTCACAGGTGTGGCATATCAAGTTGCTGATTAGACAGCATGATTATTGCACAGGTGTTCTTTAGGCTGGCCACAATAAAAGGCCACTCTATCACAAAGCACAATGCCTCTGATGTCTCAAGTTTTGAGGGAGCATGCAATTGTCATGCCGACTGCAGGAATGTACTCCAGAGCCGTGAATTGAATGTTCGTTTCTCAACCATTAGCAATCTCCAAAGGCGTTTTAGAGAATTTGCCAGTACATCCAACCGGCCTCACAACCGCAGACCACATGTAACCACACCAGCCCAGGACCTCCACATATGGCATCTTCAGCTCCAGGATTGTCTGAGACCAGCCACCCGGACAGCTGCTGCAACAGAATTTCTGCACAACTGTCAGAAACTGTCTCAGGGAAGCTCATCTGCATGCTCGTCATCGTAATTGACTTGAGTGGGCAAATGCTCACATTCCATGGCGTTTGGTACTTTGGAGAGGTGTTCTCTTCACGGATGAATCTCGGTTTTCACTGTACAGGGAAGATGGCAGACAGCGTGTATGGCATCATGTGGATGACCGGTTTGCTGACGTCAATGTTGTGGATCGAGTTGCCCATTCTGGCGGTGCGGTTATGGTATGGGCAGGTGCATGTTATGGGCAACAAACACAGGTGAATTTCATTAATGGCATTTTGAATGCACAGAGATACCGTGACAAGATCCTGTGGCCCATTGTTTTGCCATTCATCCACGACCATCACCTCATGACAATGCATGGTCCCATGTTGCAAGGATCTGTACACAATTCCTGGAAGCTGAAAACATCCCAGTTCTTGGCCAGCATACTCACCGGACATGTCACCATTGAGCATGTTTGGGATGCTCTGGATCGGGGTATATGACAATGTGTTCCAGTTCCTGCCAATATCCAGCAACTTTGCACAGCCATTGAAGAGGAGTGGACCAACATTTCACAGGCCACAATCAACAACCTGATCAGCTCTACAATGGTGTGGAAAAAAGTGTTGGCCCCGATTATTTTTTTTGCATGTTTGTCACACTTAAATGTTTCAGATCATCAAAAAAATGTGTTTTTGTTATTAAGGGAAAATTAAAATCCAAACCTTCATGTCCCTGTGTGAAAAAGTGCTTGCCCCTAAACCTAATAACTGGTTGGGCCACCCTTAGCAGCAAGAACTGCAATCAAGCATTTGTGGTAACTTGTAATGAGTCTGTTACAGCACTGTGGAGGAATTTTGATCCAATCATCTTTGCAGAATTTTTGGAATTCAGCCACAAAGCATTTCACTGCATGCCGTACACTGTATGTATGTGTATGTGACAAATAAAATTAGATTTGATTTGACATTGTAGGATTTTCCAATGAACATGAACCGCCTTTTTAAGGTCATGCCACAGCATCTCAATTTGGATTCAGGACTAGGATTCAGGTCAGGACTTTGACTAGGCCACTCCAAAATCTTAATTTTGTTTTTCTTCAGCCATTCAGAGGTGGATTTTCTGGATTATTGTCCTGCCCTAGAACCTAAGTTCGCTTCAGCTTGAGGTCACAAACAGATGGCCACTCATTGTCCTTCAGGATTTTTTGGTAGACAGTATAATTCATGGTTCCATTTATCACAGCAATTCTTCCAGGTCCTGAAGCAGCAAAACAGCCCCAGACCATCACACTACCACCACCATATTTTACCGTTGGTATGATATTCTTTTTCGACTTTTTTACAGAGGGCCATGTGGGATTGGATTTTGTTTTCTCTTAATAATAAAAACCTTCATTTAAAAACTGCATGTTGTATTTACTTGTGCTATCTTTGACAAATATTTAAATATCTTTGATGATCCGAAACATTGAAGTGTGACAAACGTGCAAAAAAATAAAAAATCAGGAAGGGGGACAACACCTTTTCACACCACTGTATGCAAAGGGGATGTGTTGAGGCAAATGGTGGTCACACCAGATACTGACTGGTTTTTGGACACCGTGTACAAAGGTTCCAGTTGAAAAGGCATTTGGACTTATTAAAGTTATTAAACACTATTGGTAAATAAAGGTAAATAAAACGTATAGAAATCCTATATAAGAATAATATCAAGTTAAAACAATATTGAAAAGGAGTTTGTGTAATTGCATCAGTACAGCAGTGATGACTGTAGAATCCAAGAGGCCATTATTCCATGCCTTTTAATTTCCTGAAGTTGAATGTCACTTTATATAAAAGCAAAATTCCTGCAAAATAATCAATAATTAGTGGTATACTAATGAAGCAGAATTTAGTATCATTTTACCGTGTTTACCCAATAGAATGATATTTAATCCAATTGGGGATTAATAATGTATTCTGATTCTGATACAGTAGGTATTAAGACTAGAACTTTTTGGCATAGATTGGTTTGAACATTGGGGGTGTTAATAGGTTTGTTTCTTGATATTTCTTAATTTAATGTGTGTGTATGTGTGTGTATACAACCTAGTTATTGTTTTTGATTATGGCAGTTATTATTTATTTTATTAAAATATAATTTAGCTAGCACAACTGTTTTTCTCTAAATTCTTATACTTATATATTTATGTTTATAGTAAATTAACTACAGTAGCTAGCTACAATATATGTGGAGTGTTATTAGCTAGATTACACCATATTCTATAGAGGTATTTTATTTTTATTTATTTATTTATTTATCTATCTTTTTATTTATATATATATATTTTTTTTAACACTTGTCCCTTTCTGATCAGTGATGAAAATAGTGTGCGTCTCTTCATTTTCAGAGCTATATACTTGTGCTCTCCCAGTCACTTAGCAGTAATCAGATGCTGTGTTCAAGGCAATAGTTATCATTTGTCCAGTGGAGGTGGGGCTTTTAGTATTTTTATCTGATTTATTTTGATAAACGCACAGTGGATTTGGAACAACAGTAATGTTACACAAGAAATTATTACATATGGTTCAGTTGATCAAGAATTACAAGATCAACAAGAATTACATATGGTTCAGTTGATCATAGTATAAATGTGGGGGTTGTAATTGCTAGTTTAAGTCAAGTCAAGAAGCTTTTATTCTCTTTTCACCATTTATAGGTGACTTAGTACAGCTTTTCTCCAGGACCATGGTGCTACATAAAACAATGTAGAGCTACATAAAACAACACAGAGCTTAGGACTTAAGGTAAATTGTCCCAGCCACATAAAGTGAATCATGTGCATGACAAAAGACAAAAGACAGACAATCAAAACACGACAAGACAACAAACACAGGATAGCACCAATCGGTGTGTATTTTGTATGTTGTACAGGACATTGTGCAAAAGTGTATGGTCGAAAACACAGAGGGTTCTTCCAAACATATATAGACAGCAGTTTGTTGAGGTATTGGAATGTAGTATGCAAAACCGCAATTGAATGTGTGTGTGTGTGTGTGTTCGGTAACAGTTCAGTTCTGGTTGTTGAGAAGCCTGATGGCTTTAGGGAATATTATTGTGAGGTACTGAATGTTACAGTAAATTTTCCTAGATGGCAGGAGGGTGAAGAGTCTGGACTGACTGAGGTCTCCCAGTTAGTACTGTAAGTCCAGGATCCAGTTGCAGATGGAGGTGTTCAGGCCCAGCAGGCTTAGCTTCTCAATCAGGCGCTGAGGGATAATTGTGTTGAATGCTGAACTTAAGTCTATGAACAGCATTCCTATATGGGGTACAGGGGTGGTATGGGGTCCAGTGAGGGTGGTAGATGGGTCTTGATATGTCTCATGACAGGTCTCCCAAAGCACTTCATCATTATGGGTGAGTGTGATGGGACAATGGTCATTGAGGCAAGACTCTGTAGATCACAATGGGTGGTAGTCTTGAGGCATGTAGGAAAAATGGTTCTGCTCAGTTAAACTTTGAAAATGTCACTGAAGACATCCGTTAGCTATTCTGTGCATTCCCTTAGCACTCTGACAGGAATGCTGTCTGGTCCAGCAGATGCCTGTGGGTTAAGTACATATAGTTCTTCTCACATCAGCTGTGGTTCATTCACCTGGTCATTGGAAGGAGGGATCTTCTTTCTTTCCGCTACATTGTTCTGCACCTCAAACTGAGTGTAGAAGTTGTTCCAGCACATCTGGGAGAGAGATGTCACTGTCATAGACAGGTGAAGTTGTCTTGTTTGTGATCACCCAAATGCCTTGCCACATATGGGCGTGTCTGAGCTTTGCATATCTGATGGCTCAGGGCAGTTTGGATCTTGCTGTTCTTAAGGCTGTCTTGTCCCCTACTCTGAAGGCTAAGTCTCTTGACTTCAGCAGCGCATGCACCTTTGTAGTCATCCACAGCTTCTGCTTGGAGCGTGTGGTGAGGGTCTTGGAGACAGTCATGTCATCAATGCACTTGGTGATGTAGCTGGTCACTAATGCTATGTACTCCCCTAAGTTGATGGAATCGCTATTGGTTTCAGCCTCCCTGAACATGTTCCAGTCTTGAAACAGTCCTGAAGAGCAATCCTGCTGGCCAAGATTTCACCTGCTTCAGAACTGATTTAGAGCATATGATAAACCATCTATTCTAAAATTAGCATAACAGAGATATGGTCTGAATAGCCGACATTGGAACTTGGCTCCTCACTGTATGCACCGGGGATGTTTGTGTAAACCAGATCCAGAATGTTTGCCTCCCTTGTTGCAAAGCCCACATACTGATGGAATTAAGGGAGCACTGATTTGAGATTTGCATGATCTAATATTTATGAATCACTTTAAAACAGGAAAGTTCTGGAAATTTTCCATTCCTTTCTTGTTTTAAAGTGCTTCATAAATAAAGTATTATTATTAAAAGTTTGGACAAGTTACAATTTTTTTGTTTTATTCTGGCTAGATACAGTATAAAGAAATTTTGGTATTTGCTAAATAAACTTTAATACCATAGATAACATAAATTTACCAAAGTAAATATATGCAAACAAAAAAAAATGCAAATCTGTGGAATCAAAATTTCTGTAGTAGTCAGAGCCTGGAAGAGTGAGTAAGGGGATTGATTGTGGGGGGTGGTCTTCTTAGACAGTTTTTTTTTATCATCTTGCTCAAATGTCTGCCCAGTCAGTGTGTTTGTATTTACAATGGTATATATATTTTTTTCACAACAGCTTACACAAAGCATAATAGTGTTTTAAATATAATTTATGTAACTTTATGTAATATGTAAATACTCACCAAGATGGACATTTTTGACATTATTTTGTGTGCCGGAATCAAGAAATTATCTGTGTTATGATATGGAGGAATGCACAATGCATTAGGGGGTATGGTCTTAATAGCCCTGCAGTAGGTGTGCTGTGTGCATGGGATTGATGAATGAGCAGGGCAGAAATTCAACTGAAATTGCAGTAAATCTGAATATTTTAACCAAGGTTATCCTGCAAGATTTGTTTCAACTATATTTTAGGTTCTTTAGGCTTATATGTTATAGACTAACCTGCAGTTTTGTAAATTCCCGTGTATTTCCGTTAAATTAAGTTTCGAGCCGTGAAAATTCTCTGAATTTTATAACTCTAGCGATAATAAAGTCTGTTTATGGTGTGTGTTTTTCTGTGGTAGTATTATTCCTAGTTAATTTTAAAAGAAAATCTAGGATTTTATCTTTAATTAGGGTCGCTGATCTGGCTCAGTCTTTACTTTCATGCTGTGAAATACTACCAATTTAGTTCGATAATATTTGTGGTTATTTTCTAGTGGTCTGATTTTAAGGTGCCCATGTGATCACAGGTTTATCTAGGTTTATCTCTATAATTAATTTTCTTCAAAGAACAGCAACATTAGAGTATAGAGGAATGTTGGCTAAGTATTCAGACGCATGATCAAGTTCTGTGGCATCAGACGGTGATCCAATCATAGATGTTAACTTAATATTTTACATTTTTTAACAAGACAAGATACAAGATAATGTGAGATACTTCAGACTGGGGAAATGTGATTATATTTTCTAGATTTAATCTGAGTTAGAATTAGATCAGGATTGTGACCTTGAGTATGAGTTGGTCTGATTACATTCTGATTAACTCCTACTGAATCTAGGATGAACTGCTCTTCTCAGAGGGTCTTCTGGATTATCCAAATGAATAATAAAATCTCCAATAATTAATGCTTTGTCTAGAGAAACAACAAGGTTTAAAAGGAAAGCCTCGAAATTAACAAATGAATTCAGAATATGGCTTGGTAAATAATTAGTGGTAAATAAACAACTTTTAAGACATTTCTTGCTACATATGTTAGTATAAAGAACTTAAAACATGTTGAATATCTAGGTTTTTGTGGTATTCCTAAATTATCCTCATAAATAGCTGACTTCTCCTCCCCTGCCCATTATGTAAGGCTGATGTGTATATATAATGTATGAACTGTATCCAGGCAGACTAAGTTCATTTAATAATACATACCTACAGTGCATGAAACACCTGCTTAAGATGTAAGTGCTTTAGATGTAAGAGATCTAATATTCAATAGTCCTAGCTTCGGATTAAATGTTATGGCTTTGCATTCATTGTTTCTACATTTTTTGTTTGCTTTGGGAACAGACACTTTAATTTCCTGCAATGTTGTGAAACCTGGGCAATGACTCATTGTAGCTAGCAGCCAGTAGGCTTAAACTTCTTGTATTAGAGCTAAGGACATATAAGGAATTTGTACTTACATATATAGAAAGCTGCTTTCTGTTGCACTAGGCTTATAAAGGTAGTTTTTTTATTTAGTTTCATAGAAATTTCCAGTTATAATAAAATGTGTAAAAATCTTTTGCTTTAGTAAAATTTGTTACTACTTGGGGATACTGTTAATACTGGTTGTCAGTTGAGCTTCTTTTATCATAATCATAGCACATATATCACTTGTCCATACATTCAACAAAGGAAACTTTAGGTTTCCTGTTGACCTATTACTTGTCAAATGGAATATTCATTTTGCTGTTTGTTACTGAACTTGCATGTATTTTCACTTTTGTCCCTATAGCCTGTGCATAACTTTGTGCAAGGAGTGCAAAACCCTACATGTCTGAGCCATGGTAAAAAAAATCATTATAATCTGATGAGTGAGATTTTACCATATTTACAGTATGTGGATGGTTGAAGGAAACAAATGAATGCCTTGTGGTGCCAGTTAAGTATGGTGGGGATTTCATAATGGTATTGGCAGCCGTTTTATAAAAATAATTATGTCTAATGAATCAGAATCAGAAAGAGCTTTATTGCCAAGTATTCTTGCACATATAAGGAATTTGTTTGTCATATGCTTCCAGTAGACAGAGACAACACCACACAGACAATAAAAATAAAATGAGAAATAAAAAAATACACATGTAAATACCAATAGACAAAAAAAAGAAAGAAATTGTCAAGTCAATTCAATAAGCTTTTATTATCATTTCAACCATATGTAGCTGTTGCAGTACACAGTGAAATGAGATAACGTGTCTCCAGGACCATGGTGCTACATAAAACAAAGACAGAGCTAAGGACTTAGTAAGTAATCCTAGCCACATAAGACAGTGCAAACAAAAATTAAGACAATACACAAAAGATAATAAACAGAAACAGCAGTGACCAGTGTAAATACTGTATGTTCAAACAATATTGCGTGTGCAGAAATATTGGAATGAACACAGTGTTATAGCAGCAGTTACCTGAGATATTGTAAAGGATTGTGCAAAACAGCAAACGACTGAAATGTGAGACAGCATGTGCAAAGAGCAAAAAAAGTGTGCAAAAACATCATGTAAACATATTTATGTATATATATATTGGAAGTGTGTGTTTGGTATAGGACTGTGCAGTCCATACATTTTATGTGCATGTGTGTGTTGTGCTCAGTAAAGTTCCGTTCAGTTATTAAGGAGTCTGATGGCTTGTGGAAAGAAACTGTTACACAGTCTGGCCGTGAGGGCCCGAATGCTTCGGTACCTTTTTCCAGAGGGCAATAGGGTAAAGAGTGTGTGTGAGGTGTCATCCACAATGCTGTTGGCTTTGCGATGCAGAGTGTGGTGTAAGTGTCCATGATAGAGGGAAGAGAGACTCCAATGAACTTCTCAGCTGGCCTCACTATCCGCTGCAGGGTCACCATCACGATCACGATCCTAGATGGTGCAGTTCCTAAACTAGACCGTGATGCAGCTGCTCAGAATGCTCTAAATGGTCTCTCTGTAATGGTCTAAATGGTCTCTCTGTTAGATTGTAGAAAATACATGTGAGAAGAACGATTATAAGAATTAATGACATTTAATTTTCACTCCATTTTATATGTTATATCCACATTATCATGGAGATTAAATCCAATAGTGTTATTTGTGTCGATTGTTTTAGGCTATATACATCTAGTAAAATCCAAACGTAATTCAAAATGTATTAAAAATAAAATAATAATAATCAGCGCTACTCTGTCCAGGGTGTATCCTGCCTTGATGCCCAATGACGCCTGAGGATAGGCACAGGCTCCCCGTGACCCGAGTAGTTCGGATAAGCGGTAGAAGATGAATGAATGAATGAATGAATGAATGAATAATCAGCGCTGCCTTACAGTCACTTTGTCCACAACTGGAGCGCAGGAGGAGATGGCGCGACTACACGTGATACAGAATAGCATGAAATACCCTTTTATTAGAGAACTGCAGAGCACAGTGTAAAAACGAAATATTTTCCTTAATGTACATATAGCTATCAGAAAATGTCAAAGTCTGCAAATACAGTCATGAAGCACAATCGCTACTCATCATCGGTCCTAACTATTACAGTGTTCATTACAAAACCGTCATGAAGAAGCATGTGTTCACTATAACATTTTCGTCTTAAATATCTTCGCCCACAAATTAATTCTGTGATTTTGTCAAGGTGTTAATGATCAGTCTAATTGCTAGAAACATATAAATCCTCCGGTGACCCGGGTATGTAATGCTTCATGATGGCACTGCTGGCACTGTTGGAGGATTACGCCAATGGCAGAATAAGGAGAGAACGAGTTTTCAGGGACCATTATGATGACTGGCTAATAAGCCGATTTAGATTCCCTAGAGCTGTGCTCTTAGATCTATGTGTTGAATTGGGTCCAGTACTAGAGAGGGTAACACGCCGGAACCATGCCATCCCAGTCCAAATACAAGTCCTCACCACTCTGGGGTTCTTGGCAACTGGCTGTTTCCAGCGGGAATTGGCAGACAGGTAAATTATTTATATAAAAAAAAACTATATGTAATCCTCAACTTTGTCTCTAAGACCTTTTTGTATATGAAATAATTCTAATGGAATTTATCATCTCACCCTATAGGTCTGGTATATCACAGCCGTCCCTGAGTGCCATAATATCTGTCGTTTTGAATGGTATACTTAATATGGGTAGTCGATACATCAGGTTCCCCTACACTGTGCGAGAACAGGCCATTAAAATGCAATTTGCAGCAATGTCTGGTTTCCCAAATGTAATCTGCGCAATTGACTGCGCTCATGTTGCTATAAGGGCACCATCTGAAAATGAATTTGCTTATGTTAATAGAAAGCATGTGCATTCTATTAATGTGCAAATCATATGTGACTCCAACATGACCCTCACAAACATTGTGGCACGCTGGCCTGGTTCAACACATGATTCCTTTATCTTGACACATAACTGTAGGGAACAGACTAAATGCAAAAATTATGTGTACGTGATGGCTGACTTCTTGGTGAGTTTAACAATATTAAAAAGTAGAAACTAACAATTTTGTTTTTAATATAATTATAACAATGTTACTTTTAATATAATTATAACCTGCAGGCGACAGTGGCTACCCCCTGAGACGCTGGCTCCTCAACCCATTTTTAAACACGCAGAGCACACTCATTATCATTATAACGAGATCCCCTCTCGTGCCCGCGCAGAGGAGTGCGTACGCACGGTTTTATAAATCGGAATTTTTTTGGGCGTACGTAAACTTTTAGTAGGGATCCTACGCACAGTTTTATAAATGAGACCCCTGGTGTCTGATTTTGTAGCTGAACCAAACCTAACAGTTGAAAAAGACATTCTGTGCACAACAATGACTGTTTCAGCAGCTCCTGTGGCAGGTTAAATGTCCTCAACTGGCTAAGGAAGTACATCCATTTTATTTTTTGGTCCCACTTCAAGTCCTGGGAGATGGTAGAGCCAAGTAACTTGAATGCCTTCACTGCAGGCACAGTGCTGTCCATGATGGTGAGTGGAGGGTGTGCAGGGGGTTTCTCCTGAAGTTTCTCCTGAGATGACTGCACCAGACAACCAGCTCTTTAACCTCCTGTCTGTAGGTAGACTCTTCTCCGTCTTTAATGAGGCCAATGAGTGTAGTGTCCTCTTCACTCTTCAGTAGCTTGAAAGAGGGTCAATAGAGGTACAGTTGTTGGTGTACAGGAAGAAGAGTCCTTCTTGACTTCATGGGGAGTCCCAATGACTTCATGGGGTGGCACAACCTTGAGGGGTGGCAGTGTTGGTGGAGTGGCTGTTTGACATGAATTTCCCCAGTCTCACTAGCTGCTGTCCGGGTAATCCAAACTGGCAGATAGAGCTAGGAACAGAGAGCTGGGTTAGTTTGGTCTGATGATGGTCAAGGCCGAACTGAAGTCTAAAAACAGGATCCTCACGTAAGTTCGAGATTTATCCAGGTTTGGCAGGATGTAATGCAGTCCCAAATTTACTGCATTATCCACTGACCTATTTGCTCAATAAGCAAACAGCAGGGGGTCCACTAAGGGTCTAGTGAAGCATTTCAGATAAGCCAGAACCAGTTTTTCGAATGACTTCATGACAGACATCACCGCCACAGGTCTGTAGTTGTTAAGTTCTTTTATCTTAGGTTTCTTTTGGTTGGTGATGGTTGAGCATTTGAAGCAGGCCGGGACTTCTCACAGCTCCGTTCTGTTGAAGATCTGTGTGAAGATGGGGGCCAGCTGGTCAGCACAGATTTTTAGACAAGCTGGTGTCACACTCTTCTTTTGTTCTTTCTGAGGACCTGGTGCACATAATCTTCACTGCAGGAGGGGGGTTACTGGATGTGTTAAATGAGTTGTAAAGATGGTCAGAATGGGTGTGGGGGTTTTTCAAATCTACAATAAACTCAATCAGATCTTTAGCAAGTTGTTGATTCACCACAGTGCTGGGGGATGGTGTCTTGTAGTTTGTGATGGCTTTCCAGACTGAAGCTGAGTCGTTAAAATTAAACTGATCCTTCAACTTTTTGGCGTAGCTCTTCTTAGCCGTGCTAATCTCCTTATTCAGAGTGTTCCTGGCCTGATTGAACAAGACCATTTCTCCAAATCTCCATTTCTGTAGGCATCCTCCTTGGCCTGACAAAGGTGTCTGAGTTTTGCTGTTGTAAGCCATGGCTTATCATTGTTGAATGTTAGTTGACTTCTGGTAGGGATGCATATGTCCTCACAGAAACTGATATATGAAATTACAGTAATCAGCAATCAGTATACTGAATCACTCCAATCAGTGAGGTCAAAACAGGCTTGTAAAATCCAGCTCTGTTTCTTTGGTCCATAACTTTACAGTCTTTACTACAGATTTACTACATGGGTTCTCTTACCACTGCTATGCTGATGATACACAACTTATCTTCTCTTTCCCACCCGCAGATGCCACAGGTTCTGACCGGATCTCAGCATGTCTGGCAGAAATTTCATCATGGCTGACTGCTCATCAGTTAAAGCTTAATCCTAGCAAAACTGAGCTGCTCTTCATCCCAGGTGATTCATCCCCAGGTCATGATCTTGCTATATCCTTGCACAACGATCTGATCTCCACTTCAGACACAGCTCGCAACCTTGGGGTAACCATGGACAATCAACTGTCCTTTTCCTCTCATGTTGCTAATGTGACTCGCTCATGTCGGTTTCTTCTCTACAACATTAGAAGGATTCGGCCATTTCTGTCCACACAGGCTGCTCAGGTACTTGTTCAGTCTCTTGTCATTTCTAGACTGGATTACTGCAATGCACTGTGGCAGGTCTACCTATGAACGCAATCCGTCCTCTGCAAATGATCCAAAATGTAGCTGCCCGGCTTGTTTTCAACCTGCCAAAGTTCTCGCATACCACCCCGCTCCTGCGATCCCTCCACTGGCTTCCGGTAGCTGCACGCATCAGATTCAAAACACTGATGCTGGCCTACAAAGCCAAAAATGGACCAGCTCCCTCTTACCTCAAAGCCCTCATCACTCCTCGCACTGCACCCCGCACCCTCCGATCTACCAGCACTGCTCGACTGGTTCCACCATCTCTCAGGGTAAGAGGCAAGTATACTACAAGACTCTTCTCTGTACTGGCACCAAGGTGGTGGAATGAACTTCCCCTAGAGGTCCGGACAGCTGAGTCACTGGATATTTTCAAGCGGCGGTTGAAGACCTACTTATTCAGGAAACACTTCAACTAGCACTTCTTTCCTTATCTTTCGCATTTAAAAAAAAAATAAATAAAAAAAAAACACACCTTTGACACTTTTTCATTGTAACTTTGAACAAATGTTTTAAACTCATGGTATCTTAAGTATGTAACTTAGTGAGCCAGCATTAATGTATTCAATGTTAGAGATTTAAGCACTTATGTACATCGCTCTGGATAAGGGCATCTGCCAAATGCTGTAAATGTAAATGTACTACAGATCTGTTAAAAACAGATTTTAATTTTTGCCTTTGGGTTGGTATAAGATGAACCAGGCAGTGATCAGAGAGACCCAAAGCTGCCCGTGGGTCTGAGTGATGTGCGTTCTTTATTGTGGTGTAACAGTGGTCCAATATATTACTGTCTCATGCTCTCTGTATTTTGGCAGTTCACGGAAGATATTTTCTTTATTAAAGTCCCCAATTATTATTATTATAAGTGTCTGGGTGTTGTTGTTCTGGCCCTGTTATCTGATCAGCAAGTTTTTAGAAAGCCAGGTTCACGTGCGCTTGTGTTAAAATGTAAACACTCAAGAATGAACGAGTTAAACTACCGTGGCTAGTAGAACAGCTTGCATTTCATGAAAAGTGCATCTAGACCTGCATAGCACAAGTTCTAACACCTATTATATCTGTACACTACCTTTCATTGATGTTGAAGCTTGTCCCCACTGCTTGGCAATTTCCCCGTTGATTTTGAATCACAATCCACTCTGAACAGATGGATGTTGGGCAGCATCACAAGGGGAAAGGAGACCAACTGGGTAGGTACAATAATAAACGCAGAAAAACAGTAACAATAAAAATAGACAAGATACTTATTTAACTTACTGTGCTGTACAACATGAAACACATGTATTTACAAGAATGTACAGCTTTTGGGACCCTGATAATGATGAACCACACAGGACTGAACATCGGCAGTGCTAAAGAAAAGAAACCAAGTAAAACCATACACACTAATGCTGCATTGTTTTATACACACTTACCTACAATCAATCAGAATCAGAATACTTTAATAATCCCCAGGGGGAAATTGAGTTCGCAGGTCCAAGTTACCAAAATGAGAATTCAAAAATAGATACTTATATACACAAAAATAAATAAAACTAGGATTTAAATAACTATACCAGTAAAGGTGTATTATTGCACAGTGAGATATTTTGTTGTATAGAATTATACAGTTCGATGGAGTCAGGTAGGAAGGATTTCCTGTGTTGCTCTGTGGAGCACCTTGGTTGAATGAATCTGCAACTGAATGTACTCCTGTATCCATCCAGTACATCATGGAGTGGATGGAAGATGTTGTCTGAGATGGCTGGTAGCTTAGACAGCATCAAACCTATAGCCTAGTCATAATTCCTTTCCAGACTTGTTCCTCAGCTTCTTTCAGTTGTTTGTTTTAGTGTATCACACTTCAGTTGTGAAATGCATGCTCCACTTGGATTATGATGACTTGACCAGTGTAATACTTTGTAATTTTTTCTTGATGAAGTCCTTTGTTGTGTTGACAGCATGTTTTTAGTTATTGTCTTGACACAATATGAAGGTCATGCATATGTTATGTGACCTGAATGTTTATGAAGTGGCCAAGGATTTTGTTTTTGTGGTGGCAGTTTTGATCTAGATGTATGAAGCCCACCCAGACTCGGAGGTGGTGGTAAAAGCAAAGAATTAAAGAAAGAATTTTATTTTGCTGCAGAAAAAGGCATCTTCCATACAGTGCAAAGTCTATTGTTCTAGTGTTTCAGCTCTCTCTTTTGTACCCCAGGTGTGTGTATATATGTGTCTGTATGTGTGTTCATTCACACTACTTGGTTACTGAAATTGTATCCCTTTGAGTTATCACCTGGGGGCACGGTGGCTTAGCACGTTCGCCTCACACCTCCAGGGTTGGGGGTTCGATTCCCGCCTCCGCCTTGTGTGTGTGGAGCTTGCATGTTCTCCCCGTGCCTCAGGGGTTACCTCCGGGTACTCCGGTTTCCTCCCCAGGTCCAAAGACATGCATGGTAGTTTGATTGGCATCTCTGGAAAAATTGTCCATAGTGTGTGAGTGCGTGAGTGAATGAGAGTGTGTGTGCCCTGCGATGGGTTGGCACTCCGTCCAGGGTGTATCTTGCCTTGATGCCCAATGACGCCTGAGATACATACAGGCTCCCCGTGACCCGAGGTAGTTCGGATAAGCGGTAGAAAATGAGTGAGAGAGTGAGTGAGTTATCACCTCAGCAAGGCCACATTCCATTTTTTTTCAGTTCTTATCAAGCACATGCACACACACTCCCCTAAAGTTCCTATCTTTCTAGCACATACAATGTTAACGGCTGGACCAAGGACCTCTTGTTCTTTCTCCTTAGTCTAACACAGAATTTACTGTAAAAGCACATTACAGTTATATAAAGACATTTAAGATATTAAGATATATAAGATATAAAGATATTTAAATTTCCACTACACTTCACCAGATACAATGGCAGTGTCTTGGGATATTAACGTGATAAAAATGTGTTTCAAGTACAGTAGCTGATGTAGGGCAGGATGCAATCTTGCAGACTCCAGGCCCGGTTTGTGTAGCAGTCTAAGGTTGCATGGCAGTTCCTACAGTGTGTCATTTAACTGCTAGACATGGTAGACATGTTCACCAAGGTTTCTGACATACATCTTGGTCAAAATATTATTTGCAGTGTCAACTATGTGTATGGACCCAAAGTTAATACATCTATGCTTAACTTGGCTGAACCATGATATGTGATCTATGTTTTATGATTGCATCTATGACCCCGAAACCTTCTCACTAAGTTCTTACTGGTTCTGCATTAGTTATGAGTAGCGGAGAACCCTGGAGATAATTAGGTGTATATAGAACTAGAAGTACATGCAATGATGTTCACTTTTATCCTCCTAAAAACTGTCGGGAATGGTGTATTTTTTTTTTTTTAAATGTTCCTATTCTGAACATTCATAACTGTTGCCTCTTAACTAGTCCCTTTGCCAAATTCCAATTTTTTAATTTGGTATACCTAAACCACCATTTAGGTACCCATTTAAAATGGTAAAAAAAAAAAAAAAAAAAAAGAATTAGAATTCTAATACTTAACTATAATACTGAAATTTGTTAAGTCAGTGGAAATATGAAATGTCAAAAACATACAAAACATAGACAGAAACAGCTTGTGATGCCAGTTTCTTCTTATGAAGGCAATTGTTTGTTTGTTTGTTTTTTGTACTAAAAAGATCCTTAGTTTTTTTCTGTTCTTTTTTTGTGTGTCTAGAATGTTCCCACCTTAGGGGTATCTGCTGTTAACCTGGCAACCTACTTGTGTGATGAAGTCAGTTTAGCAGGCTTTGGCTACAACCTTAGCCAGAAGGAGATGCCACTGCATTACTACGATAACCTACCAATGACTGCTATGTTGAAGCAAGCTATGCACAATGTGGACCATGAGACAGTTTTTCTGCAGAGATTGGTTGCAACTGGCAGCATTTTGGACCTTACTGGGGGTGTACATTGCAGTTTCTGCTCAAAATAAAGCCACGTTGCACTAATGTTGGGATGTTTTGACAGCCCAAAGATGGAATACAGTGTTTTACTTGCAATTAATACATGTTGCATTTTATTTCTTTGGTTTTATATGATTATATATATATATATATATATATATATATATATATATATATATATATATATATATATATATATATATATATACACGTATATATATATAATCAGGTTACATTGTTCTGATTAGACTAGTGTTATTATATACTGATTGTGAAAGTGTATTTTATTTTATATTTTTATTAATTGCCATGTACTTTAATTTTCATACTTTGCTGTTTTTTTTTTTTAATAAAAAGGTTTGGACTCTGGTGGCCAATCTTTATGTTCTCTAGCAAATTATTTTTTTTCCCCCCGATTAGCCTCACTGATTAGTGGATATCGGATACAAAGGCTACACGGATGTTTTATCCCAGTTTTTTCATGTTGTGCCTTTTTAAATGCTTTTACTTTTTTACTATTAAACATAGTTCTTCTGTTGTTTTTTTTAATGATTCGATTTCACTAAAAAGAAGGCTCTTAGCTATCTGCATCATGCAGACATAGGTCAAGAGCTTTGGATAATGTATGTTAAACATAAGAATGGGGAAAATATTTTCTCAGGCTCATGTACACTGAAAAATTGATTAGACAATCACCTGGATTTTTTTTTAGTTTTCATCTATCTCGGTTTGGTGCTAATTCTTAATGCTCAAACCATTAATGCTCAAACCATCTCAAACCAACAACCATGTCATAGAGATTTTGCCCATTCCATAGTTTGATGTGAACATTGCTTTGCCTGAATCTGCATGATTTAATGTATTGTACTGCTACCACATAGACTGACTGGATAAATGCATAAATGTGCAGATGTGGCATGTTCAATAAAACTAACATACCCTAATCATGTTTCTCGTCTTACTGTGATGGAAAGATTTGTATTAAATATAATACTACACTACTAAAACTTCTATTTTCTTCTATCTATTTTTAAAATTCTGGTGATGGATATACTAAATTGTCCTTACTTGCTGACCATTCAAACTATACAGTGAGGCAATTTGTTAATCATATCTATTTCAAATTTATACAAACACTGTTCCTCTTTCCATATAATTTTTATTTCATTAAAGGTAGATTTTCTAAGCAATGATCACCACCCACAGTGGCGTTGGAACATGGTAAACCATTGTAGCACCATGGTCTTTGCTGAGTTTGCTGAGAACAATCTGCCCTCAACATCCAGAAGACCAATAACCTTATACATCTAGACTACTGGTGGATCCACACAACCCTATGTAATTCAGTGGGCTAAGGTAAAGTGGCACTCAGCTATAAGTACCATGGTGACAACATCTCCAAAGCTCTAACCTGTCTCAACACCTCCATTACCTGTGTAATCAAAAATGCGCCTTTATCCAGAGCAACTTACATTACCATCTAATTTATTTAAACCTCACTTGTCCACACAGATATTAGTAAATTTTTATTGCCATATTATTGAAAGCCCACTGATGAACTACATCTAAGTGTGGTACCAATCATCACCAAGGTGGTGCACAGCTATCCTCCATCGAGAACATAAATTCTTTGTACAGAAGGCGTCATAAAGGAATCTCCGTCTTCAAGTCAAGAAGCTTTTATTGTCATTTCAACCATACAGTGGTGTGAAAACATGTCCTGATTTTTTTATTTTTTTGCACATTTGTCACAAATTAAGGTTTCAGATCATCAAACAAATTTAAATATTAGGCAAAGATACTGCAGGGGGGTCCATTGAAGGTGATAGCTGGTTCTGGATGTACCTCATGACGAGCCTCTCGAAGCACTTAATTACGATGGGTGTGAGTGTGGCGCGATGATAATTGTTTGGCATGAGGACAATGGTGGTTTTCTTGAGGCATTTAGGAACAACAGTGCCGCTCACGGAAATGTTGAAGATGTCAGTCAAGACATACACTAGCTTTTCTTCACATTTACTGAGCACTCTGCCAGGAATGTTGTCTGGTGTAGTAGGACCGTAGGTTAACTCTGCATAGAGTTCTTCTCACATCGGTCGTTTACCTGGTTACTGGGGGGAGGGATGGTCTTCCTTGCTGCTACATTGCTCTGCACCTCAATCCGAGCATAGAAGTTGTTCAGCACATCTGGGAGGGAGATGCCACGATCACATGGCAGGTGAAGTTGTCTTAGTTTGTGATCGCCTGGATGCCTTGCCACATGCGCAGGGTGTCTCTGCTGACCAGAAAGTGGCTGATGGATTTCATAGAGCACCGATTCATAATTTGCATAATTGAAATCCTCTGCGATAATAAACAGTCTTAATTAATAAATAATAATAGCCGCATAGAGTTCACATAATGCCACCTGAGCATTAGCACTGGTGGGAATGTACACTCTGACAATGAAAACAGTGGTGAATTTACGTGATAAATAAAATGTCCTGCAGCTAACAGTCACAAACTCCACTAGCGATCAGCAGTAACTAGAAACAAGCACAGAGTTCTTGCACCATTTCATGTTGATATAAACACACACACCACTACTGCATGCCTTATTGCATAGAGCTGCATTTCTGTCAGCATGAAACAACATGAGGATGTGTAGCTGAATGGCGGCAGCTGGAACTCCATTCCGGATCTGCAAGTCATGTGGCAACAGCAACAAAATAGTAGATACAGTTGAATAGCTACAGGTAATGTTCACAAACATAAGAATGGGGGAAACTGTGATCTCCATTAATTCAAAAGTTGTTTAAAGGAGGAGGAAAGACAGTGCAGAAAAACATTATGCCCTACCTGAAGGTAAACAGGGAAGACCTAAACCAATTAAAGCAGATTGTAAGGCATATAGGATGGACGGGGAAGAAGCAGAAAGTATTTAGGGAAGCAGGTTAAGAAGGCAAATGACACAATATGATTAAAAAAAAAAAAACAGCCTGAATGCCCTTACACGCTGGATCCTTATTTGATTGAGGTAAAACGGAAATCATAAAATTGGGATCCTGAAATGGACTCAACTCCCACTCCTCTATATGCTCTAAAGCAAAAAGGCATGGTGTACTCTACTCTAAACCATATCCCCAGGTCTCTACCCCAAGAGAAGACAAGTGACCAATGACACAGAGCCAAACTAAGAAAGAAAGGAAAGTCAAAGAATAGGACTATGTTGATGGTACCTTTCAATTACAATTGTTAGAAACTACAGGGGTGTGCCATCCTGATTTTTAGACTTTGGACAGACAATGATTTTTGAAGATTCCATTACCCACGTTTGAAGTCCTGTGAATAAGCTAACCTTGTTTTGAAAGTGTCCGGTTTAGACAGGCTGTTACATAGGTTGTTGCTGATTGTAAAACACAGATTCCTTTCAGAATTAATCTGTTCAACATCACTTCTCTAGCACTAAGACCAATCAAATCCTCCAGAGTGGCTTTTAACCAGGAGTAGCAGCTGGAGTGAAAAGCACTTGCCTTTCCTAGAAAACTCAGCTTAAAAGAAAATTAATTAGAAAAAAAGAGAAAACTTGCACCCTGGTATACCACATACACTCCTTAACCTTCATATTTTCCCTGGGTCTTTTTGACTCGGCTGGAAGATTTTAATGTGTCATAACTTAATGTGTCATAATATGTGGGTTTTCTTCCACATATTTGCCTGAAATTTTTGTTCCAAATTATGAACTTTGCAAGCAAAATTAATTTTGTCTATTTTCGTTGAACTATGTGTTCAGAACAATATATACTTTGTGTTTTGGAACAGCTTGGGTCATTTTGACCCGGCCACATTTAGTGGGGCAATAGGTCACACTTTTGCCCTTTTCAGTGCAATGAACATACATACAGACACAAAAATGCACACATAAAATGTCCACTAACACACGCACCCAAAACACCCCCCCCCACACACACACACACAAACACACAAATTGGACATTGCATTTCAGTTGGCGCGTGCGCGCACACACACACATTCATATTTCTATAAAGAAGTTCAAAAATAAAATACATTTGTTTTGTAAATCATATTTGTTTCCTCTCTCTCATTTATACATTTTGTTGCATCAGTAAGCTTTGGCCTGGAGATACAGTATGCTAAGTAATGTTTGACATTCATCAGTCAGTGGTTATCCAAAATAATATTTAATAATTTCTGCTTATTTTACTCAAAACATGGCATAATTTTATAAGGTTTATCGTTCATAAATTAAGTATAATAAAAAAAACATAAGGAGTGTAAAAGAAGTTTTATTCACATGAAACTATGCCATGTTTTTGAGTGTGTGTGTGTGTGTGTGTAGCCTGTTGTATTTGATCAGATCACATTAGGTGGGCAACTTAGATATTACAAGTGTAAAATAGATATTACACACAGAATGGTGATAATTGTAGAATTTTTGATTTATAAGCATTCAAGTCAATTTGGCCTGGAAAAAAACAGGTTTTATTATTTGCTGACATTAAAAATGGTCAAAATGGTTTCAAAACAATCTCCTGCCTTTGAAGTATACCAGCCTGTAATTGTGCATCAACTTTTGTGCCTCTATAGTGAAAATAATTCAATATTTCTGTTTTTTTTACTAGAAAATGAGGCATTTTTGCATATTAATGAGGTTTATTATACCAAATATTACAAAAATCTTTTCAAAATATATGTTAATATGTTGGAAACAAGTTAGAATAAAAAGGTGAAAAAATCATATATACTTCATTTTTTATAAGCAGTCAAAACAGACAAGGTCAAGTTGACTCAGCGCTCCTAATTTGTATAGGATATTATAACATAAATGGACTCAAACTAAATTGGTCTTGTTTCAAGCAGCATGGAAGGAAACATAAAATCTTAGTGCTGTTAGATCAGCATACATATTCGCCCTAATTGTAGATAACAAAAATAACATTTTATTTAATACTTCAGCAAAATTAACTAGGAATAAAACCATTGCAAAATGCACGCCATCGATATGCATCAGCAATGACGAGAATATTATGCAAAAAAAACTTAATCTTAGAATATTAATTTAAAACCAGACGATAGCTAATCAGATGGAAAACAATGTTACTATATCTGATCAGCACTTAGAATGTTTCACTCTCTTTTAAGAGTCCAATTTAATTTAACTATTTTCTTCTTCAATATCATCAACTTGTGTACTAGATCCCTTAGTTGCATGTTTCTTTAAACAGATAATACCAGTAGCAACCAAACCCTTTTTGAAAGGGATGTTAAAAGGGGTGCCTTTCTCTTGAAGCTCATGTATATACTATCACTAGGGTAGCCTTCTTTCATGTTATAAATATTGCTAAGATAAGAAATATAATGTCACTACAAGATGAAAAAAATGTCATGCTTTTGTTGCCTCTAGGTTGGATTATTGTAATGTCTTATTATCTTGATGTTCCAATTGGTGTATAAGCAAGCTTCAGTTAGTCCAGAATTCAGTAGCTAACTAGATGGACATCTGGAAAACCATGGGACCACAATGGATAGAAACACTTGTCTCCATGTTTGCAGGCTATGACAACCTATTTTCTGACGCAGTCTTCTGGCATTACTTAATTTTTAGTGCACATGACAAGCATCACATTAGTAGCCAGAGATATTTACTATTAAAACAGCATTTTAAACCAATTTTTGCCAGACATCTAAACCATAGTTTGGTGCACAAGTTGTCCTTTCAGCTAAAATTGATTACTATGTAACCGTCTCTTTGAATAAAAACTTTGTTTCATAAAATCTTTTGTCACTTAGCACTAATTATTGTTCAATTTCCACAATACATTAATTTACAATGCTGTGAAAAAAGACAAACACCACATTAAAGTTTTTTAACAAAAGGAATTTTGGCACTTTAGGCATGTGCGTTTTGCAATAACCTGTCTAAATCTAGAAAAATGTTATTATACCTTACATTTGTCACGACACATGGCCAAAATGTGAACCAGGGGCAGAAATCAGCATTAAATAAATTCAGTAAATCTAATAAATCTAGTACATTATTAACCTCAGTAATCTGTCTGGTGTGGTCATGAGCAAATATATGGTACCATAATATCAAAATCAAAAGATCAGAAAAAAGAAGGTTGTTCAAAAAGAAGGTTGTTAAGCCTCATGAACACTATCTTAATTACAATCTAAAAATACACAATTATATTGTACAAAGTACTACTCTAGTATCCAGTGGAGCTACAATGCTCTAGAATCTAAGCATAAGCCACATATTCTGAAATGATTTTTTTGTACTCCAATTTACATAGTCCTGTACACTGGAAATAAAAACTAATATTTAATATATAAAAGAGCACTATATTGCAGAAAATCCAGTCCAGTGACATGTTTTTCTAATTATGGTTATGGACAAACAGGGTTACGAACAAGATACCCTTTTGTTAACTTTGAATAAATAGTGCCAAAGGTGCTTTTTAGATCTGGATATGCGTTTAAATTGTTTAAAATTTGTACAGCCATGGCCAAAGGTTTTTAGAATGATACAAATATTAATTTTAATTCTGTTTCCTCAGTGTTTTATCTTTTTGTCAGATGTTACTATGGTATACTGAAGTGTCATAAGTGTCAAAGGTTTTTATTGACAGTTACATTAAGTTTATGCAAAGAGTCAATATTTGCAATTCTGTCCCTATTTTTTCAAGACCTCCGCACTTCGCCCTGGCATGCTGTCAATTAACTTCTGGGCCACATCCTGACTGATGGCAGCCCATTCTTGCATAATTAATGCTTGGAGTCCGTCAGAATTTGTGGGTTTTTGTTTGTCCACCCACATCTTAGGGCTTGACCACAAGTTCACAATGGGATTAAGGTATTGGTAGTTTCCTGACCATGGACCCAAAATTTTTATGTTTTGTTCCCAGAGCCACTTATCACTTTTTCCTTATGGCATGGTGTTCAATCATGCTAGAAAAAAAGGCAATGTTTCGTCACCAAAATGTTCTTCGAAGGTTAGGAAAAGTTTCTCTCTTAGGGTGCTTTTGTACCATTCTTTATTCATGGCTGTGTTCTTAGGCAAAATTGTGAGTGTCCCCACTCCCTTGGCTGAGCAGCAACCCCACACATGAATGGTCTCAGGATGCTTTACTGTTAGGGCATGACCCAGAACTCATGGCAGTGCTCACCTTTTCTTCTCCAGACAAGCTTTTATTCTGGCTGCCCCAAACAATCGGGAAGTGATTCATCAGAGAAAATGACTTTACCCCAGTCCTCAGCAGTCCAATCCCTGTACGTTCTGCAGAATACCAGTCTGTCCCTGATGTGTATCCTGGAGAGAAGTGGCTTCTGTGCTGCCTTTCTTGACACTAAGCCATCTTCCAAAAGTTTTGGAACACTCTTCATAACATTCTGGATTATATGCAAATTGCCATCATAAAAACTAAGGCAATAGACTTTGTAAAAATTAATGTGTTTCATTCTCAAAACTTTTGTCCACAGCTCTACATGTTGCTCACTTTGCATTAAAAGCCTGCATCGTTCATTATATAGTACCTATACAAAAACAGTCACGCTAGAAATGTCAAGCATGTTAAGTATGCTGAAAAAAGTCACATACTCAGGTTACCTGATAAGATTTGTGTCATTTGCAATTCATTTGTGTCTACAGTATATGTACTAACAAGACGTCACCTAATGACATCCTCATAGAATCAAGGTGCAATGTCTTGTGCATTTTGAATGCTTGGTTATTTGAGGTCTGTCTCTGTTCACCTCTCACGTCAAGATATTTCCATTAACAGAGCTACCACACACTGTATTTTTTCACTGCAATCACAATTTTACATGGTTCAAAAAGTTCAACAGGATCAGAAATAGACAGGTTCACATTTCTTAATAAAAGAAATGAATATTTAATGGAGTGTCCTAATTGTTTCACATGACATATATTCATATATAAAAACATGGAATCAACACACTTGGAAGAAATTCACACTTGCAACAAATTTGAGACAGCTGCCTGGGAGCAACCAACTTCTTTGGCCACACTTCGTGTTGAAATTTCTTGTTGAATGAGTTTTATAATACTTTCCACTGTTTCAACTATCAACTCTTTCATTGGAACCATGTTTCCTTTCCATTAGCCAAGTCCAACAGCTTGTTAAGGCATGTAGGCACTCCCTTTTAACTGATGACTAATTAGTATTGTTAGACTTGTCCTGGTCTTTGTTTTAGAAATGGAAATCAAAACATCATTCCATAATTTTTTCCTCAATTTTTTTCCTATACTTGATCTGGAAAAAGAAGCCATAATGTTAAGCTATTGAACAAAACATTTTTTGCGCTACATCAGTGATTTGTGTGTTTGCTATAAAGTAAAAAATCTGAGTGAATTTCTTCCAAGTTTTTTACTTTTCAGCGATTTCTTTTGACAGATGATCTCATGTTCTCATGCACCTTCTGATACAACGTAGAATTCATAGTGGATTATATGATGAGCTGACCAGGTCCTGCTGGAGCATAGCATCCTAAACCATAACAGTTCCATCTCTATGTTTCACAGTTGAGGGTAGGGTTATTTTGCGGAAATGTTCGGTCATGGTCAACAAATATTAGTAAATTTTAGACTCATCTGTCCAAAGCACATTATTCCAGAAGTCTTGGCCTTTGTCTCTGTGAATTCTGAGTGCCCTCATTTTTCTTAGACAGCAAAGTTTCCTCCTTGCACAACTCCCATGATAAAAGGTGTTGTCTTTCTGTTTGTAGATTCATGCAGGTTGACTTCAACTGTAGCAAGAGCTTGCTAGGTCAAGATGATATAGGGTTTTTGGAGACTTCTTTACGCATCTTGCAGTCTGCTTTTCAGACAGGGAGATGGCTGATTGAGAACTTTTTATATGTGATACGCCTGTTGGTAATTTTATCCAGTTTAAGTACAAATAAAAAAAAAATTTCATATTTCTTGAATCTTCCAATATTGTTAAAATGAAGATCAAATGGCCATATGGCTTTCATGGGGTGTCCTAATTTTACATGATCGGTGTGTGTGTGTTAAAGGTGGCAATTCACAATATTAAGAACTAAATGTATGCAAACTTTTGCATGGGATTGAGAACAGGTATTTCATTATTTTTTTGTGCCATTCTGTTATGCCTTACAGTTCTATAAGAAATAAAATAGATTTTGCCTTTTCGCTCGTTTTCTTTAAAAAAATAAATCTTGCAAATTCTCCCAAAGGTATGCAAATTGTGTCAACATTTGGATCATTCAATTATATTCATTCTCACATATGCCTAAGAGCTTCGATGTTATACCATCCAATCACAAAATAATGTCTTGCTCTTTGGACAAATATATTTTAGAATAAATGAGTCACAAGCCCTGCTTTTCACTCAATACAATCCTTTTTAATTATAAATAACAGAGAGCACAAAGAAAGAGATAAAGACTTGGTTCACATGTCATTCTCAAAGTCCATAGCATTCTTCCTCTTGCTCTGCTCATGAACATGATTGCCCCATGTGTATGTAAGGTACATCAAAATCATTGCTGTGACAGAAACAGAACAGAAATTATTACCTTTTAAACACAAATGCACAGCCATAATTAGAATTAGATTATGATTAAAATTGATCATAGAACAGAATTAACAATCAACATTAACAGCATGTATTTGTATAGAACACATACTTTTGACAGATTTTGAGAAATATACAAATTTGTTTTCATTCCTTAATGAAATTCCCTCATCAAGAATCCTTATCAGCCCCATACACCTGACAGACATTACAAAATAAATCAATAAAAATTGAGCTTTTGAAACAATGTCAGACCAAACTGCTTTTTTGGTTATTGTAACAGTACCCAACATGCTTTAAGGGAAGTATTTAGAAGGCATTCTTCAAAACTTTAGTGTTACAGTTTGGGGTTACACTTTTCTGTCCATCACTGGAGAACTGCTGAAATATTTAAGTAATATCTGACCATTTTCCAAAAGTGTTTTCTTTGACAATGAAAAAATTAGCTATAGAGGGTGACAAAATTGTCTAAATTATATAAATAAGATGGACTACATGAGTATGACTGCAGAAAAAAAAAAAAAAAAAACGTGATCTGTACTTG
The DNA here is from genome assembly GCF_030014155.1 of Tachysurus vachellii. Taxonomy (NCBI): domain Eukaryota; kingdom Metazoa; phylum Chordata; class Actinopteri; order Siluriformes; family Bagridae; genus Tachysurus; species Tachysurus vachellii. The sequence continues at coordinate 15,751,733 of NC_083472.1, forward strand.
GTCTCCACAAGCATACCTGATTTTTTTTTTTTTTAAATGCGGAATAGTTTTGCATGAAGCACTAATCCAAGCTTCTCAACAAGCCCAGCTAGTCCACCAAAAATAAATAAAATTGACTGTTATTAGTATTTTGGCCTGTGTAACATTCTATACCTACAGCTATTACAAGGTTTAGGAGAATTATTAATATTTTCCATCTTGTCTCAGACATGAGCCAGGCTAAATGTTAACCACTTGAAACAGAGCTGAAAATTATTTTTTTCCTAAATAAACCATAAACCTCAGGAAAGCATTGCTTTAGATGATTTAAATCTAGATTTAACATTAACTTGTTCCACCTAGCTTCTCCTTAGTTCTTGGGTGTATATTTGTAGTACTTCTCAATGCATTTTGCCAGTTACATCTAGCATAAGCTCAAGTGTTTGTGTACTTGATTGGAAATGATGTTACAATACCAGATGTTACAATATTTAAGAAACAATCTACAGACACTCTCTGCATACCACATGCATGCTAATGATATTTCAGACATTTCAAATTGTTTTTGCCCAAGCAAGCAAAACATGAAATGGGACAGTACATTTTCACTTATTTGGTGGACCTGCTAAATTATTTGTACAAATCAATGTAAAAAAAATTAAACAACTGTACAATAAAATGCAAGTCCAAGTACTAAGGTACTTACGAGGTGCAACCTTGAATATAGATGATGAAAATCGTCTCCAAACATTGGGGATTCCCTTTGAAAAGAAGTGGGGGAAAGCCCTCTGTTCAAAGGGTGAAATGCTGTAGGTAATTATGTGTCTTATTTTGGCCAAGTCTCCAAAGTGACGTCCCATTGTGTCAAAAGAGCTGTTTCAAGAGACATTACATCAGTTTTTGTACAAATAATAATAATAATAATAATAATAATAATAATAATAATAATAAAATACGATTTTGTAAAATAAATTAAACCAATGCTATGCTTTGTCGTTTAAAGCTGAGTTCTAATTTAAGAACCAGATCTATATATACATACGACGTTAAAAATCAAACAGAGGATTTGCATTCCAAAATGGCGGCTACATGTCTGGTTTAGATAGCTAGCGTTTAGAACTGTGTTTATGAATTAACAAGCAAAAGAGATAATGATCTTCCTGTATCCGGCATAGGCCATAATTGTGGCTAAACTATGAAATCATACCTTCAACCCTTGAACTTTAGTAATCTGCTAAAACGTAAAATATATTTAAACAAGGTCACAGTTTGGAATTTAAAGCTAACTATTAATTTTAGATCCAGTTCTATACCTAGCTTACGAGGTAAAATAAAACATAGCATTTACTAGCAGCTGTTTATAAAAAACACCTACCCAAATAGACAGCGATTCAAAAGACCTTGAATGACATTCATGGAGGTTACATAAAATATAACATTAAAAACCCATTAATATAATGGGTTTCATGATTTGACCATGCAATGCATATTACTAATTGCTAAGAAAAAGAAATATAACGTAAGGGAAAATTTACGGGCCTACCTTACTTAGATACTTAAACAATTCCTCTACTTGTCGAGTGGCCGGATCTGTCCGTACTGTCGTAGTTTACGTTCTTCTTTTTCTTGTTCTTTCGAGTTTAATGGCGGTTGGCAACTCATCTTAAAGGTGCATTACCGCCACCTACTAGACTGGAGTGTGGGCACTAGAATGACGTCAAAGGAGAGAGGTATTTAAAAAAAACAAAAAACAAAAAAACAAAAACCTTTAATTCTCTCACTTAACCCAGTATTTTTCAGAAACAAAATTAATACATTGTGTATTCTCATAGATGCTTTTCCTAATAAATGCTTAAGTGTCATGCTTTGTCCATCCATGCGTGCCTTTAACTCAGCCCTATCTTCTTCATATTTTTTACAGTCTAACAGTATCAAGCATCGCGTAAGTTCTGGCAGGCCACGACGTCAAGCGTGCATCAGCTGTTAATCAGCTGGCCACGACGTCAAGCGTGCATCAGCTGTTAATCAGCTGTCCACGACGCGCACCAATCCGGTTAGGACATCCATATTACTCGACCATTTAAATTCCCATTCATTGCGCCGCTTTCTCCTCCAACCCCGACTCCACCATGCCGGAATCTGTGTTCGTGTACCAGTTCACGTCTTAAATCTCCACATATTTTTCTCTCTTTAATTATTTAATTGTTTATTTATCCATTTATTATTTGCAAAAAAAATAAATAAATGATCAATGGTTCTGTTATAGGGGGTCTATTCTATTTTCAGTTGCTGCTCTCCCCGCTCGGTCCTTGCATGCGCGTGGATTCCTGCCCAGAACAGAACCATACCGCCAACACTAACTGTATGCTATCATCTAATAAATTCTAATTTGACAAAGTGGTCCTGACAGAAATATGCTTTACTGTCTCTTGTACATTACAATCAGTGCATAATCCAGTAGGATGTTTTCCAATTCTGTACAATGTTGTATTTAAACAAGTGTGACCCATTCTAAGACGTGAGATTAGCATTCATGTTTTGTAGAGTTTTTTGCTAGTGTATCCACAGTTTCATTTCCTTCCACCCCTACATAGGCAGGAACCCAAAGGAAGCAGACATCTATTCTTTTATTGTGAATTGTGAGAAGCAAGTGGAGTATTTGATGAATGAGGTCTTGTCTACATGACGCTCTCCCAGACTGAATGCTTAATAATGCTGATAAACTGTCTGAGGCTTATGTGTTCGGATTATTTCCCTGCACCCAGCCTATAATGCCAGTAAAATTGCTACTAACTCCACAGTGTAGACTGACAGGTAATCTGTTGTCCTCATTTTGACTGCTACTTCAAACCTGGGAATGAAAAATGCTGCACCAGTACGGCCTGTTTCTCGTAGTTTACGTCTTCTTCCTCTTCATTTTTGGGTTTTATGACGGTTGGCAAACCAACTCTCGGTACATTTCCGCCACCTACTGGGATGGAGTGTGAAGAATTGAAGCAGGAGGAGAATAGTGATGGGAAGTTCGGTTCTTTTCCACGATCCGGTTCTTTCGGACAGTTCAATTTAATGAACCAGTTCAAAAATCCAGTTCACCAGTTCTTTTACGTCCTGAAGTAATGACGTCATTCACAATGACGTAATGGCGCAAATTCCATCATCCCGCTGCCGGCAGATATTAATACAATCAATTTAACACATTCGAAAAGTTCTTTGTAATCATAACTTTAGTTGAATACGTTTCTTACATTTAAGTTTTGCAACTAAAACACCCAGTACAGGCATTGATGTGCAAACGTGGATGTTTTACGTGTCTTAAAGATATAAAGTTAATAAACTAATCTTCATCAATTTACAAAAAGCGGTATATAAAAATACAGACTAACCTGCAAAACAGTCAATAGTAAAATTAACTGACACATATTGAGTGAACAGTTGTAAGATTTTTTTTGTTTTGTTTTGTTTTTTTTTTTTATAAAAATGTTTAATAGCCTATGACTAATTACTATGCATATCCCCCAATATGTATAATTTGCTCTGAAGGTTCACACATGCGCAGTATCAACAGCTAATCGGTTCTCAGTATTTCGGACGCGTCTGAAAGAACCAGTTCTCAGTTCAGTGTACTGATGATTCGCTGTATCAGTTCATCGGTTCTCGGACGCGTCCGAAACAAGCAATTCTCAGTTCTGTACTGATGATTCGCTGTATCGGTTCAGTAATTCACGCATGCGCAGTATCAACAGCTCGAGCTCACAGTTCTCACAGCACAACATGTCTCAGTTCAGTGTACAGGAGTTACATATACTCCGGGATATTAGTTTATTTAGAGTCGGACCAACTGTCAGGCATGACTGAAAGTGAGTAACTTTAGTAACTTGTGGATCAGCGCTGACTCAAGACGCGAACTGTTTAGAACGAATCAGTCCGATTTGGTGAACCGGTTCATACAGTTCACTAAAAAGAACTGGTTCAAAAGAACGATTCGTTCACAAACTGGCCATCACTAGAGGGGAAACAGAGGGCAAAAAATCCCTCTACCGATACTACCGACAAATTAGTAACAACTAGTAATTTAATTTAGGTGTCCTGGTGGTCCAGCGGTAGGAAGCTGCGCTTTCATTGTGCTACCCGAGTTGGATTCTCGTGCAGGTAACCACTGAAGCACTACCTCTCAGTGCCGGTTCCAAGCAAAATTAAAAGGTTGTGTCAGGAAATTAAATCTGCATCTCCATAAAGTTGGTCAGCAGCAGGAAGCATGAAGTGCTCTAAAACCTCCTGGTATACGGCTGCGTTGACCTTGGGCCTCAGAAAACACAGTGGACCAACACCAGCAGATGACATGGCACCCCAAACCATCACTGACTGTGGAAACTTTACACTGGACCTCAAGCAACATGGATTGTGTGTCTCTCATCTCTTCCTCCAGACTCTGGGAGCCTGATTTCCAAAGGAAATGCAAAATTTACTTTCATCAGAGAACATAACTTTGGACCACTCAGCAGCAGTCCAGTCCTTTTTGTCTATAGCCAAGGCGAGACGCTTCTGACGCTATCTGTGCACTTCATGCTTCCTGCTGCTGACCAACTTTATGGAGATGCATATTTCATTTTCCAACAGGACTTGGCACCTGCACACAGTGCCAAAGCTACCAGTACCTGGTTTAAGGACCATGGTATCCCTGTTCTTAATTGGCCGGCTAACTTTCCTGACCTTAACACCATAGAAAATCTATGGGGTATTGTGAAGAGGAAGATGCGATATGCCAGACCCAACAATGCAGAAGAGCTGAAGGCCACTATCAGAGCAACCTGGGCTCACATAACACCTAAGCAGTGCCACAGACTGATCGACTCCATGCCATGCCGCATTGCTGCAGTAATTCAGGCAAAAGGAGCCCCAACTAAGTATTGAGTTCTGTACATGCTCATATTTTCATGTTCATACTTTTCAGTTGGCCCAGATTTCTAAAAATAAAAAAATCTAAAAAACCTTTCTTTGTATTGGTCTTAAGTAATATTCTAATTTTCTGAATTTGGGATTTTCCTTAGTTGTCAGTTATAATCATCAAAATTCAAAGAAATAAACATTTGAAATATATCAGTCTGTGTGAAATGAATGAATATAATATACAAGTTTCACTTTTTGAATGTAATTAGTGAAATAAATCAACTTTTTGATGATATTCTAATTATATGACCAGCAACTATATGCGGACCAAATGATCTGCTGTGGCGACCCCGAACAGGGAGCAGCCAAAAGAACGTCATTTAACTTAAATGAAAATACTATACTTTTGCAGAATTACACAAGGGTTTGGAGTATCAGGTTATTAATACCTTCCATTGTCATATCTTTTCAAAATCAACTTGTTTTTGAATATTGTTTCCTTGTCCCATTTTGATTGTCTCGTACTTTGATTAATCATTTGATTTCTGAAATACTTTTTGATGGCATTTATATATATAATAAAGACTATACACCTTCTGCTTCCCAGATAGCAAGGTGACAATGATACAATGTTGAGTTTTCATCCAAACCACCATCTTCAGATTGATATTTCAGTATTTAAAGTATGTTGAATCAACCTTGAAATGCTGATGAATTCTGACAGCACAAATGGGTGGAGACTGGGATATTAAACTAACATTGATTTGTTGTTAATAACTACATCAAAATGCTTTTTCATTTTTTACTTTTTCTGATTTGTTTAAATCAGTGATAAAGTCTGAAATACTACAATAATATAATGAAACCATCAGTACACAAAATTCTGTGTTACATGGCAAACAGTGTTGAAGCAGTAAATGATTATGTTGAGTTCCCTAAATTTGACATTATGTCATCTGGTTAAGACTCTAATGATTCCGTTACAGAGGTTCCCTCGTGTCTGATAAGGTTCTCTTGCATCAATCCATTATGCACGATGTTAATAATGGCACAGCTGGCTCATCAGCCTTTGACTTTGATACTGAATCGGAAGTGCCAACCAGTGAGTTTTTTAGGGAGATTGTGATATTGGGCTTCTACCTTCTCTGTCTCTCTTGTTGCACTCACCGCACTTGAGTATTTTTCAAATGTTTAAACAATTGCAATTCCTAAACAATTGCAAACAGTTAAATTACAGGTCAATATAGATGGGCTTCCACTTTTGATAAGCAGTATTCTTCGATTCTTTAATTCTGATTATACCAAACATCCCTTCCTCGTACTATGGTATGAAAAAGCCCAAGTAAATGTTTGAGTTCTTAAAGCCATTTATTGAAGACTTGACTGATGATTTGATGCATGGTATTGTTTACAATGGTCGAAACTTATCGGTGCATGTATGCTCTTTTGTGTGTGATACCCTTCCAGAGCCTTTGTGAAAAATACCAAATCTCACAATGGCTACTCAGGCTGTTACAAATGTGTTCAAGTGGGTGAGTGGCAAAATGAAATAATATACCCAAAAACTGATGCAAAGTTGATAACTGATTCTGACTGAAATGATATGATTGAAGAAGACCACAACTTGAACCAAAACATTTCTCCTTCAGCTAGCTTGATAAAAATGTTTACCGGGTTTCCATTAAATTATATGCACTTACTGTATGTTGCTTAGGCATCATTAGGAAACTTTTGAACTTATGGATCAGAGGTAGATCACATATCACTAGGTTGTCCACTAAAACTGTAGCTGAAATTTCAGAAAGTTTAAAGCTTCTGAGTACCTACACACCTGTTGAGTTTAGTCTAAAACCAAGAGCGTTATCAGATCGCCGGAAAGTGAGTGAGTTGCACTCATTTATGTTGTACACAGGCTCTGTTGTGCTTCAAAAATAGCATTATTTTAATAATAGAATCAACATACGTATAAGAACTTTTTCTGTTTTCTGTTTTCTTTTTCTGAATAAGGTATCAGATTTCCTTTTGGGCATTATTTCGGACAAATAAAACATCTTTTGCAATAGCCTCACTTACAGCAAGTTGTGAAAAGGTTATTTGAAATGCCAAATCCAGAGTCACCAAAGCCACTGAAGTGCAACTTGTCAACCACATTTTGATGGTCCACTGCTCCAAAGTCATGGAAAACAGTTTAGAAATGCTGTCACTGACAAGTGTTATGTAGGGATGTGGAGCCTAGTGGTTAAGGCTTTGGACTACTAATCAGGTTATGCATTCAAATCCCAGGTCCATCAAGCTGTCACTGCTGGTCCCCTGTTCAAGGCCCTTAACCCTCAGTTTTATAAATTGAAACAAAATGTAAGTCACTCTGGATAAGGGTGTCTGCTAAATACAGTAAATGGAAATGTAAGTAGTGCACAGAGATAATAGCTGGCCTCATTGCTATTTTACAAAATATCATTGAAGTAGATTCGGTAGGGATTTTTGTCCTATTTCAAAAGTTTCAAAATTGAGACATTTTTCTCCTATCCATTTGAGTCAACCAACACAGGCTGCTGTAAAGTGTGGAGGGTTGCATGACAATCTTGATGTAGCCAGTCTCCAAGATATTACAGCAATAATATTTCCTTTGTCCTGACAAAAATGTCTTTATGCCACTCATCCATATAACATAATGAATTGTTTGTACATTACAACATACTGTTGCTGTTTTAAGAGACGCTTGTATTTAACATAAGTTGTTCCTGCTTTTCTCATTTTTTCTATATCTCCAAGGGAAAGTTTAAATTAGTTTAGTCTTGTAATTCTAGGGGAGTTAAAAAAAAAATGAAGCATTAATGCATTGTTTAATTGCAAAATGGTGGCCCAGAAATTCTGCCACACAGCTGGCTGATTGGAGAGAAGCTTCTATGGCCACCATATTCACCCAAAGACACAGCTAAGGTAGTTTAAGAATAGGAGCTGTCCACTGAGGGATGTAAGTCCTGGTAAATGTATAAGTTCAAATTAAGCATAAATTAAGTATAAGGTCAAAAAGCTTTTTTCTGACAACTGGCATTTATACACTTCATACATTCTCTTCATACGTTTATTTCAAACACATTAAATCCTGCTATTTTAATTTGCTGCATTTAAAAAGAGTCTAAAGACTTCAGTTATCTAATTGTGATGTTCAATAAAAGAGCTAAGTGATAAAATAAAATGCTCAGCATTTTTATGATTTCACACTATTGTGAAAAATTCATCAATTCCAATTCACAAATTACGTAATTCTTAACCCTTTTTAATATTAAACATGTTTGATCAATATTCTTAGGCAAAAAAACCCCCCTAAATTCTTAGGTTCCTGTTTTATTACATTATCTGAATAAATTGAGCAAAGATTAAAATACTTTATATGTCAGTGTTGCCTATTACCTGATTGACAAATTAACATAAATCATTGAGAATCTTATCATTACTTTGATAACAATCAAAGTTACTTTGACATTTATATCTAACCTGCATTACTTCAGTATTGGGCAACTGACACTGGGCATATTTGATCTATGAAGGCCATAACCTCAGGGGTTTGATCTATGAAGTCAATAACCTGCAGAGCTTCGTTTTATGGCATGATTTACATCTTGGTGCTCAATGTCCACATCAATGGGCTTTGCTAGCCACCAGTGGTCACTATACATCATGCTCTCTTTATTTTAGGATTCCTAAGTTGACTTTCTAATACCATGTTTTCTCTTTCTGTCTGTGGGCAACGTTTATCCATTTTGCTTCCTCCCTTATGCTTGATATTTGATTAGATTTTTAAAGCCTTCTTTATTCATGACTTTTGCTTTCTTAGTCAACTTTGTACTATTGCTAACTTTTAGGGTTTTTTTTCAGAACTTTTACTTCCCTTTAATGCCTTTTTCTCCTGTACCTCTAACTTGCAAGCTCACACCTGCTCTTAGTTGCCAGTTTGATACTCTGGACTACTGGACTATGGGGGGATCTACTTGCTTTTTTGCCCTGCACTTTCTGGACCTTTTTCCTTCTCTAGCATCTTCCTTCTGCTTTCTGGGTCACTGTTTAATTTATTTCTTCTCTTTTTTGATACTCTCTATTTCTCCTTCTTTGCCCCCCTTTTCCATATTGTTTAAAGCCATACGTGCCTATTGTACAGATCAATAAATATTAGAAATCTTATTAAAAATCTACAAAAGCTAGATTTGACAGTATACAGTCCAGTGTGTGGCCAATATGTATGTAATTTAAATCATTAATCAACATTAGAATAATTCAGAATATCTCATATTCTGTATATTGTGGTCTTTGTTTAATTTTTTTAAAATATTATATTTTATAGTATATGCTATACAATATATAATTGTATAGCATTGACTGTAAATAAAATGTACAGTGTTGTTATTTTATGTCTGTACCTTTGAAGGTCACCTACAGCCTTTAGCCAGTCTTGTATTGTGGAGCCATTTTGTTTTTTCCTCAGCTGAAGCTACCTCAATAACCATAACAAAATACAATTTGAAAGAAAGTTTGACAGTGGGATGATGGTGTTATCATGTTATAGCTCTGATAGCAGAGATTTACACAGAGACAAACACTTTGTTTAAATTATATATATATATATATATATATATATATATATATATATATATATATATATATATGTGTATATATATCTATCTTACCAGGCAATGTGTCCTGCTGTTGCACCCAACATAAGCAGGAACTAAGAAGGAATGCCTCACAATTAGCTAAATGTAGTACATATGATTGTGATGCAAAATCTTTAACGTTCACTAGGTTGTGACCAGATTTTGAATTATCTATCATTCGAAACTCAGAAGTAGTTTATTTTTAGGATGAATCATGATTTATAGATCACTTAGAAAAACATCTGTGTAAGTAGGGTCTCAATATTGTAAGTAACTGTGCTCAACTAGCTGATGTAAAAGCTCTTATGCCTGCTGAAGTCAAAGTTCAGATTGTTACCATATACATTGATTGTCGTCTCTTTGGAGCTGTTTGAAAACAGAGGTTTTACAAGAACAAATTGTCCAATTAATATCTGTCATGATACATACTAAATGTATAGCTATTATCAAATGTAAGGCTCACAAAATAAGGTAATGCCGTGTCCACGAGTTAGTTATCACAGAAATGGCAGTGCTAACTTTAGCTTAGCTTAGGTCTCTCAGGTACGTCCTCGGAAACAACTCACTCCCTCAGAGCTTGGGTCATCCACAGACTCCTCTGCAGTCCACTGGAGAAAGGAACAAGAGCGGTTTGGGAAATAAAAAGAAACAGATGTGTTATTGTTAAAGAATTTGTATTGGGTTATAGATGTTCTGTAGAAATAAGACTGTGTATAATACAAGGCCAGGGAAGACACACCAATTACGTATGGAGAATTCATACCCACGTGTCTCGATCAAAAGATGAAAAAGAGAAGTGGGAAGACTTATGAGGGTGAACATTGAAATGTGTGAAAACTGGTGATTGGAAACCCAGTTCAGATCCCACTGTGTTTCATAGCTAGAAAATATAAGCCTATTGTAATAAAGCCTAATGTCTTTGAGCTGTGTAGCCTTGGCTGACAGAACATTTGAGATAATGCCACAAGCAAACACAGATGTGCTATAAGAAATGTGGCAGTTACCACATACGTCTGTAGATGATCCCCTTTAAACGCAGTTTGTAAGGAACGCTGAGCAAACATGATGTGGGACTAATTAAAAATTGTGCACTGGTGCAAATAACCCCCAAATTTGATTACAGACCTTGTAAAATGTTATATTCTTAATTTTGGTTTGCATTTTATATTAATGGAAAATCAGATTGGGAATCTCCAACCATTTATAATGAAGCTTCAAAAAATTACAGTTTGTAAAACAACAGGTGATATTCTTGAGACAGCTGATATCAGAATATGGTAAAAGCATAGAAGATATCAGAGTTGCAGATATACAAAACAACCCAAAGCCTAAAACAATGAAACAACTAATGTCATTTTTAAGCATGTGTTTTTTTATTGCAGAGCCATTATACCTATTTATGCAATCCTTTAGGCTCATGGGAAGGGTCTACAGGACCACAGTGTACTCATTTGGACATCTAAAGCAGAAAAGGCCTTTGATTTGAATCCACACCCAGATTAGATATACCAGATCCAAACAGATTCACACAGATGAAAAAAGGGGGTGTATGACATCTGTATCATGGCAAGATCATGAAGGAAAATTAAGACCGGTAGACTATTTTTCAGCTAAACTAGTTCCCGTGGCAGGGGGACTGCCTATGTATTTAAGATCTGTCAGAACAGCTGAAAAAGCAATCAATGCTTCGGGTAACATTGTAGAATACAGTGAAATTACCCTATAGTTCAGAAGGCAGTACTATTTCTTCTCCTTGAACAGAAAACAGCACATATGTCATGGAATGCTCTACTGTTCTAAGCCCTGCAACCCTTCTTTCACAGAAGTTGATAAAGAACAGCACAACTGTGTAGCAGTTGTAAATGAAATTTTTGTTTGTAGATGGATCAGACTTCAGAACCCAGAAAACAGCTACATAAGATATGCAGTAGTCACATAATAGGAAATTGTGAAAGCTGAACCACTAGCAGGACACCCCTCTGCATAAGCAGCAGAGTTAATTGCTTAATGCATGCAAATTAGCACAAGGCAAAAGTGTAACCATTTATAATGATAGCAGATATGCTTTCAGAGCAGTACATGTTTTTGGCAAATTGTGGAAACATAGAGAGGGGGCACGGTGGCTTAGTGGTTAGCACATTCGCCTCACACCTCCAGGGTTGGGGGTTCGATTCCCGCCTCCGCCTTGTGTGTGTGGAGTTTGCATGTTCTCCCCGTGCCTCGGGGGTTTCCTCCGGGTACTCCGGTTTCCTCCCCTGGTCCAAAGACATGCATGGTAGGTTGATTGGCATCTCTGGAAAATTGTCCGTAGTGTGTGTGTGTGCCGTGATAGGTTGGCACTCCGTCCAGGGTGTATCCTGCCTTGATGCCCGATGATGCCTGAGATAGGCACAGGCTCCCCGTGACCTGAGGTAGTTCGGATAAGCGGTAGAAAATGAATGAATGAATGAATGAATGAATGAATGGAAACATAGAGGTTTCCTTACTTCTTAGGTAAATTTATCAGACACTGTGGCCTGATTTCTGATCTCCTGGATCCTGTTAACAAAATCTAGTGCTATATAAATGCGCAGCACATACAAGGAAAATTTTGTGTAGACCCAGGTACAATATGAGCGGAATTGTGATCAGAATCAGAATCAGATTTATTGGCCAAGTGTGTTGACACACACAAGGAATTTGGTTCCAGCAGTTTGTGACTCTCAAAAGGTACAGACATAGAAATTTTTACAAAGAAGCTGTTTGTAAGGGTCTGACCTTCTGCATGCAGGACTAGAAATCATAGAAATTGTTATTACCAGATAATGTTTGTATAGAATATTAGAGGGTCAGAATGAGCTGGAGCTGAACTGACTCAAACAACTCTAGGCATACCTTGGCAAGGATGAGATTATCCTGATCAGGAGATGATTGGGCATTGTGCATCTAGCCAGTAATTAAGGGGGTTTTCCTTCTGTGTTTGAATCATGCTTAGAAAATATCAATATAAAAAATGCTTGGCTGCTTTTCTGACCTAAAGAGTCACTTGATATTTGCAAGGCAGTTTTCAAATGGGAATGTACTGTTGCCTAAATTCATTTCCTCTGCTGGTAGATGTACCATTGAATGGATGTTGCATACTATGAAGTGATCTCCATATAGCCCTTTTGTTTTGTTTACAACAAAGTAAGCAATCAACTCAGTGCTGTAGCTATTGTAGTCCACTGCCAAGAATAAGGCACAAAGCAATGAATGCCTTAAAGTGGTCATGCAACTGCTTGGCTAGAATCAGCGCAGTTTTGTTGCCTTCATGGAACTCGCCATTAAGTGTACAAATTTTGGTGTAGTACATTTGTGTGCATTTATCATACTACTAACCATTGGACTTGCTTATTATGGTTGTAGCAGTATAGAAAATTCAGGATTGAATACTGTAGAAGCAGGGGTGTTGTCAAGTAGTTTGTGAATAGAAAGAGGAGCCAAAGGAAGTAAGTTTTAAGGATCAAACACTTTGCTGAATTATATTAATGAATGTTCTCTGTTGCTGTGAGCTGCAGCAAGGGGAAAAGAGGGAGTCATGAAAGCCAAAGAGAGAGCTAAGATCACAGAGCAGCGTGTATAAATGTGAGTGTGTGTATTTAAACACTGAAAAGTGAAAGTAAAAAATGAATGCCCTTCCATTGATTCCAGCCTTCATTCACAGACCATCACTCAACCCAAGCCAGGATAAAAAGAGAGGGTTGCTTCAAGAAGGGCATCCAGAGTTTTTAATATCAAATTCAAATTAAGAATCCTGCCAACAGATATGTTCACAAGTTTTGAGGTTTAATTATTAATGTGGAGTACATGTGCACTTGTGCCACACATTAAAAAAATATTCATAGCCTTACTGGATTTCCATATCATTCAGTGTAGCTAACTTCATAATTCCACCTGTGAAGACTAGTGCACAAAATCTACCTGTTTTGGAAACATTATGGAATAACCACATTTTTCATTTTTAAGTATTCTTTGTAGAATATTACATCTGTAATACTTAAACACATGTACACGAAGATTTTAAAACTGCAGTATGTTATTTGGTAATTTTTGAAGCCAGGCCTGTTTAGTTTTGAAAGGTATGACTTTAGGTATGAATATTTCATGCCTGGTTTTAGAATATTATATAAAGTGTTTATACCCAGCTAAATTAAGATATGAAAAAATTAGTGGTAATCCATGGTACACAGGGGAAGTGGCAAGTCAAAAAATGCTAAAACATTACAAACATATAAACAAGTTTTTTTTAACAAAAAAGGCAACTAGGACTGGCTATTCTCCACCTGTTACAGCATTTAGAGAATAGCCTTTAAAAAAAAAAAAAAAAAAACAATAAAGAGATCACTTTTCTTCAAGATGGAGTTCAGATTTCCACGTCACTCTCCTTGTCATTGTCATGGTCGCCATCATAAAATTCATTTGATGCCTCAGGCCTGTTGATCAAAACAAATCATAAGGAGTAATCACTGTTTAAATAGTTATTGATATGGTTCATATGAATAACAACAGATGGTGTAAAGTTCTATATTAGGGTGGACCAAAAATTTCCAGCAATTCGAATGTGGGACTACGTTAACTTCACCTCGACCACACAACTGGCCTCAAGCAGGAGAGGACTTGGGAATTCACTATGACCTGCTTCAATGGCGGATTTGTTATTTGATAAGAGGAAGGTGAGAATGTGTAATATGGTTTAAGAAAATAACAAAAAAAATAAGTGTTTAATTTTAAGAAAATAACAATAGTTAAAAATAAAATAAAATAAAAATAAATCAGTAATTTGTGTCTGTGTGGAAAGGACTGTGAAGCAGGATTTAGAACCTTTTTACACAGAGGATTCATTCCCTTTCAAACTTATGTTATAAATATTAGCAGTTCTGTGCTGATTCCTCCTTACTTTTCTGAGATCTTCACCATTTTGATCATGCATAAAGCCTTACACACCACAATACCACTGTAGATGGCTGAGAATGTAATCAGCATCTGTGTGTGGCTGCACATTTTTCCTGAAGAATTACATTTCACAGAATTGTCAACGGAAACCCCATACCGGATAAGATTACAAAACTTGCGAGCAAAAAGGTAATGTGCAATTCATATATCCTAGCGTACAACATCAACATATCACAACATTGCATGTTTCTGTCTTGTGCACACTGTGCTCCTGTACAGGTTTGTTGTTTCACACCACTCCCCTTGTTCATTCTAACCATCATTTCCTTTCAATTACATGCAGTTTTCTTCTCCAGCTCAGTTACCTCTCTAATCAACCTCTTCATCTGTCATCGACTGCCATCCTGGTCTCCTGGGATACATCCTTGAAGAAATGAACTCACTTCTCAATGTTTCCTGTTTTGACAGCACCCCTCTGGTGATTTCAACCTCCAAGATGTGACTGCTCATCATCACCTGGTATCGTCACCATCACTCTCCTAATCCTGCCTAAAAGCAACTTCCAAAATTTCCCTCTAACCTGCCAAAACATCCGCTCCATCGCCCCTTCCTCTGTACCTTCATGCACTCTTTCATCTCTTCCTGACCCTGAGACCTTTTCCTCCTTACCCTTGTACTTGGCCACAGACACTTTTGTCTCCTCTCTTTCCTCAACCATGGACCTCCTCTGCCCTTTGTACATCTTGTCTGTCAGATGCATTGAGCAGCAACCGAAGAGAACTAAGATCAGCAGGGAGAAAGTGCATGAAATCACTACTCGACACAGATCTCTCCTCTTTACATGTGCTCCTGTCCAAATTCCCCTCAGACATGACTTCATCATTGAAGCTTCTACAAAGGATCTACCTGACTGCTAAAGATGTTGCCTTCTTTTATGATGACAAGATTATAAAAATCTGCCAGACCTTATCTTCTGCCCCGACTATCCATACTTTACACAGCCAGGATTCCCCTACTCAGTCAGATCTATGTGGAAGCCTGTTTGTCATACCCACATGAGATTTTTGAACAAGATTTAGTCCACCATTTGCTGTTACAACAACATTCTGTTTTTCTGTGAAGGAAGTGTCCACAAACCCTTGTCCATCTAAAGTACCTCTGAGCACAATTATTCATAAACTTTGTATTGGCTATGTTGGTGACACACGTCTACAGGCATCAGCAAAGCCAGATGACAAACACCTGCTTAATAAATTAGTGAACTATGCAAAGATAACTAACATTAAACAATGGATGCGAGTAACATTCTCCTATTCAACTCTGACAAGAGCAAAGTACTGGTTCCCTGTGAAGTTTTGCATTGATAATAAAATACTGCTAAAACTGATGGTCATACCCTACAGTACCTGAAATGGACTTGTAAAACATGTCTGCACTCATGGAAAGAAGCAGGTCCTTTATAAGTACTTTATTAACAAAGACTGCAATAAAGCAGAGCTTTTCTCTATATGGGATGCGAATACAGTCAAAAATATTTTAGATCAAGATTATTTATTTATTTATTTTTTAAAGGTAAAGGCTCAGATCTAGGGAACATTTGTATAGTCTCTACTGACATTCACTTATACTTTGGAATTGGTGTTACTCTGCTAGCAAATCAGAGAGACACTTGACAATCATATGATAGTCAATTCTTACCCACTAGCTAGCTCTTACCTAAGGATCAAATTGGGAGAATTTGGCATTTTGGGAGAAATTGACATTTTTAGACAAGTGTGAAAACTTACCTGGAATAGTTCTCCTCTGAACCCCTCTCATCAGGATCAGCATCATCTGTTCGTTCATAACTCAGCAGGTCTGAGGGAACATCATGGATCTGAACACTAGGTGCATGGTTCAGCATTTTTAAGTTCTCAAAGACAGTCTGACGAATTTGCTCCAAGTACTGTTTAGGGGTGGGGATAAAAACAACAGCAGCAAAAAATAAATAAATTAATTAAAAATAAAATAAATAAATAAAATCAGCACTCATTTCCCCCAAGACACGCTAACATTTTTCAGTTGTAATGACTAGAATTATAAAATTACGCCATACCTGTCTGGAGTTCTGGTTCTCAATCCTAGTGCTAACATCTGGATGAAGTGTAAAATCAGGAGCAAAATATTCAAAGTACTCTGTATTAACAAAGGTGAAGGTGTGCAGTTAAAATGTATACCATTAACAAATTTTAATTCCTTAAATTCCATTCAAAATAGATTCTAAATGCATTTCCTAGTTTCTACTAAATTTAAATTCTTTATCACCATTTTATGGATGTAATTATGTAATAAAAGATTAGATTCAACATTTATTCAATGTTTACATTTTGGGAATTTGAGGGATATGAGCCCTGGGTTTCACCCGTGAAACCTGCATTTGTTGTTAAAAAGGAAAAAACAATATTAAAACTAAAGAGCTCCAAGATCAAGTCAATCACTAGACTTTAATTCAAGTGATCATGCATTTGAACTCTAGAAGAGGAGACTGAAGGGAGAAACCAGAAAACGATTTGCCTAATTGCAGTTATAGTAAGCAAGGAAATAGGCAAACTAATAATAAGTGTTATTTACTTTAACATCCTATATTTTATATCACCCAAACATTAGTTGTTCTCACACCAAGCATGCTATATTAACATAATCAAAAATAAAAGCTGAAACTATGCTCCCATATTCATTTTTTTTTTTAATCCAACCATGTTTTTCAAACCCAAATGTCTTACATGTGTTGGCCTTGCCTTTCCACTACTTTCAGATGCACTATTCTCATTGTTCCACACAAATACGAAAACGGATACACAGCTGTACTGCACAATGCTGGGTTTATTTTCTAACCTAAAAGGTGTCCGAATGGTATTGAATGAGTGACTGGTAAAGCTAAATAATAAGTACAGCTCAATATGTAGCCTTCTGTGGTCTGATAAAATATTTCATTTGATGAGACAGATAGCACATAAATTACAGATGGTGTGCAAAAGCCTCACACAGAACATACAGATATAATTTCTAAAGCCCTTTCATAAGGATATTACACTAATTTAAAATCTAGGGTTGGTTCTACACAAAACGACATAAAATGTCACCTTAAAATAAACTTACCACTGTAAGGTAGCTCATCACTAATGGATTCTTCAACAAGCAAAGACGTTTCATATGTCCTTAATTCAAAAACAGAGATACGTTATTAAAAATGGTAACACTGGAACAATAACATTTATAACTTTAAGGGACAAAGTGGAGGTTAAGCGTTCAGAAGGAGCTCAAATATAAGAAGAGTCAGTGCAATGACAGCTACTGGAGGAGCAGTTAACACAAAACAATGTCTGTGACACGTGGAGAGGACTGAAAAATATCTCAGGGCATGGACAGAGTGGCGGAGAGGAGCCGCAAATAGTGATCAGCGCCGGGCAAATGGGTTGAATCTGTTTAACAATTTCCGCTCCCACCCAGCATTCTCCCTTCCACCCTACTCTAGACTAGCAACCAACCCCCTCCCTGAACGGTCTTCACCTCATCTTAGTCCTCTCACACACCCCTCTCTGGTGAGGTACTTTGTTAATCTAAGCCTCAGCCTGGAGATGGTCCCAGTCCTGAGGAAAACTTCCTGTGTGGTTCCACAATAGACTGGACTGCCTGGACAACACTGATGCTCTGTACAAGAAGGGCCAGAGTATGCTGAGGAGAGTAGGGTCCTTGATAAATATATAGCCATACTGTCAGATTTATTTTTTCTCATCGCCTCATATGCATGCCTGACATCATGTACATATTTTCATCAAGTCATCATGTGACTTGTGTTGTACAATAAGGGCTGAAGTGAATATTTATTACTCTGAAACTTTCAAAGCTCTGTAGCTACTAGCATAAGATGGGGCTCCAAGTTAGCATTCTAGCATTCCAGCATCCCACTCTGTCCATGATGCAAGTGCTAATTTCAGCATTTACTGTTCAGTTTTTCCACCTCACCCTCTTGAACTTCAGGCCTGTCTGCATCCCCATATCTCAGCCAAGTATGGTCTCCCAAAATGCTTTGGTTCAGTCCTAAAGTATCCTAAAGCACAAGCTCTGGTTGAAAAACTTCAGTGTCTCTCTGAATCTAATAGTTACTTGTTTATTTTAGTACCAGAACCAAATATTTTTCATAATGATTATTGCATATCAGTTGTAATGTGCATTGTAAATGACATTTTTACAGATTTTTACAAATTAGCTCAATTGCAATTTAACTAATTTTAATTAATCATAACGAGGGGCACGGTGGCTTAGTGGTTAGCACGTTCGCCTCACACCTCCAGGGTCGGGGTTCGATTCCCGCCTCCGCCTTGTGTGTGTGGAGTTTGCATGTTCTCCCCGTGCCTCGGGGGTTTCCTCCGGGTACTCCGGTTTCCTCCCCCGGACCAAAGACATGCATGGTAGGTTGATTGGCATCTCTGGAAAATTGTCCGTAGTGTGTGATTGTGTGAGTGAATGAGAGTGTGTGTGTGTGCCCTGTGATGGGTTGGCACTCCGTCCAGGGTGTATCCTGCCTTGATGCCCAATGACGCCTGAGATAGGCACAGGCTCCCCGTGACCCGAGGTAGTTCGGATAAGCGGTAGAAAATGAATGAATAATTAATCATAACATACAGTCACTTAGTATAATTATGTCTCCTGATACCGTTCAGAAAGATGTAACGTATGTGCTCAAATGGTGGTGTATTTATTTCACAAAGTGTAACCCACCAACATCTAGCCACATTGCGCACAGTATATCCTCCTCCTCCCAGCACAAGTAGAGGGATCTTGAAACTTTTCACAAACTCCACACATTCCCTGATGGAAAAATAAAACACTTTTTGCTACAGAAAAACAAAGGAATAAAAAGTAATGAATGTGGGTCCAGTACAAAAGACTTAAAAAAGGTGCTAATTATTGCTTCCGACAGCAAAAAAGTGTTGGTTCATGTCTCATTCAGCTTCACTTTGCAGAACAATCATTGTGATTACATAAATATGTGGTGGTTTGAAAAAACCCTGTCCTTAGTAAATTTCTACTACAAGTCATCCTGAACTGAAATACTTGTTCCCCCTTTTCAGTTAAATAACTGAAATACTTGTTTAATTTAATCAGTTAAATATTTCATTTAAATAATGAGTGATTTTTTTTTTTACCTCAGGTGGGGATATAGAAACATCCCCACCTGAGGTAAAAAAAAAAAAAATCACTCATTATTTAAAAACATCCTCCTAGTCTCTTCACGACTGATCACTGTTCATAGATAAGGAAATAATTGCTGACTGATTCACAGTGAATACTGTTACCTAATTTCCTCTTTATTATTGTCTTTCCATTAGGGTATGTTAACATTTTATAAATTTGTTTTCTGTCATCCATACAGCGTGTGATGGTCCAGGGGCATTTCAAGATTTGATTACATGCTGTAGTCCTTAGGCTTGTGTCCATTTCACTAAGGCATGCATTTCACTTTTGCTCATCCTGTTGCATAAGAATTTACTATATTATTGGGTGGCAATACAAGTTGTCTCTACTACCTATGCTTTACAAGGCTTTATCAATGTACTGTATTAAATTATTCTTACCCATGACCTCGTATACTGAGATTAAAGCACCCAAGTCTGTCACAGCCTAGCGAGTCCGCTCCACACTACAAACAATGTAATGCATTTATGAGAATTTGCAGAGAAGAATGTTAATTTAAACTCTAACAAAATCTCTTTAAAGAAGGGAAAATTATGTTTTACCTGTAGCACAATGCAGGTTGGCTGGTAGAAGTCCACCACTTGCTTGATTACTGGCTGAAACAATTGTCTGTAACCTAACAACAGCAAAAGATGATAAAATTAACTAATTTCAACAGCAGTCATTATCAAGGTGATATTAAAATACTAAGAACCATTTGGAACATGTACATGTGTGTGTATATTTCTCCACTTGTAGCAGTTGAACTTTGTAACTCCTTTAAAGTGATCATAGACCTCACAGTGGCTTCTCTCACAAGTCTCCTTTTTGTTCAAATGCTGAGATTTGAGGGTCTTTTCTTGGCAGTGATTGGCTGGTGTGGTTGACCTTCCAATTGCTGATTATTGATTCAACTTTGCTGACAGGGATATCCAAACATTTGGGTATTATTTAGTACCATTTCCCTAATCTATAAAGTTTTATTATTATTTTCTGTGGAAAATAATTGTTTATTGTTAAAGTTTAAAAGTTTATTGTTTTTCTGTATTATATATCTGTGGAATGCTCTTTGGTCTTCATTTCCCTTTACATAAACAAGACTTAAAAATAACTGAAGCTGAAGTGGAACTGGATCTTGCAAAATGACAAAAACATACCAGTAAATCCACCAAGGACTCGCTGAAAAGTAAAAAACTGAGAATTCTGGAATGGCCAAGTCAAGCCCAGATCTAAATCCTACTGTATAGAGGTCCTGTGGGGTGATTTGAAACTGTGCATGCAAGAAACTCCTCAATCATATCTCAAACACAACTGAAATAATTCTGCATTGAATAGTAGGGGAAACTTTCTTCCAGGTTGAAACTTTCTTCCATGTTATAAACTGGTAGATGGCTAAAAGAAACATCTCAGTGAGGTTATTTCAGTCAACGGGGGAAATACTAGCTATTAAGGCTAATAGGCTCATTTTGTTGATTTCTTTTGTTTAATAAGTGAAAAGTGATTTTATTTTATGTTGTTGTTAGCAATTACATCACTTTCATCTACAGGTACAGATTAAAACAAGATCAGAAATTGTCATGTTCACACATTTCTTAATAGAGAACTAAATATTCAATGGGGTGTCCTAATTTATTCCACATGACTTTATATAGATATATCTATCACTAAAAAATTATACCAGTATGTACATGAAGCGCATCAACAAGACATTGTTGCCAGGAAAACTCAAGTGGAAGAGTACAAATGCACCAAAGCAAGGCTTGTAATGACATGCCAAAGCTGTCTCAATGGCCAAGCAATGGCAAAGCTGTCTCAATGGAGCAACCGTGATGGCCTGGAGAAGAAAAGGCTCAGCTGGTGTGACATCTGGCAGATGGAGGGAGTGTGGCTGAGTTGTCATCAGAGCCACATACAACCTGCTACCCTCCCCCCCAAAATCTGAAAGAGTGGTATGGAGAAGATCCTGCCTGTTCCCTGTGCCAAGTACCTGCAATGTCCCTAAGGCACATTTTAGCAGGGTATACTAGAAGTCTCACCCAAGGGCGCTATACCAAGTACTCAGAGAGCTGGCATCAATACTGGAGCAGAAGCAAACTACCACAAACAATCTTCCACAAACATTGGCAGGACAGGCCAACATCAAAGGCATTGTACAACACCTAAAGATGCAAGCATTCTGCAGTCAGCACGGGATTGGAAATTGAAAGTGGACCTTGATAAGAAGCTTGCGTTTCCCCCAGAAATAGTGGCTACAACACTCCGGCCAGACATGGTTCTGTGGTCTCCAACAACAAAGCTGGCATATGTTGTGGAATTAACAGTACCATGGGAAGATGGAGTTGAAGAGGCTTATGAGGGGAAAAAGAACAAATATTCCGACCTGGCAGCTGAAGCATCCCAAAACGGCTGGAAGACCAGCATCTTCCCAGTAGAGGTGGGATGCAGGGGAATTGTTGCAACATCTACCACCAGTTTGCTGAGAAAAATATGGGTGGAGTGTAATTCTCTCCAAAAGGCCATCAAGTCAATATCAAGTGCTGCTGAAAAAAGCAGTAACTGGCTCTGGATCAAGCATAAGGACCCCAATCTGGGCAGCAAGGTAGAGACAGATAGTATGCGGTCAGGCGTAAGCCTGACTCAGGAAGAAGGACGCCCCTGTCATGCAGAGACTATCAGGGATATAGAGGGTATGGCATAGAGGGGGGTGTACCTGGGAGGCTAGGTAAACCGTTAAGCCTTCTTGAGACATTGTGGGCTCAATGAATAAAACGGCGATGAAGCAGGGTGCCCACACGATGACCCCAAGGACATACCTTACCATCCTTTTTTCACCACTCCAGACCGACTGCTTCTATTAAGAGTTTCCTACTAAAGGGGATGAAACATCTAGTTCTATTAGCGTTACACAAACTGTATACACTGTAAAGTGTAAATAGTAACTTATCAGTAGATTTTGATAGAACTCACACACTATTTATTTACTTATACAGTTGTAAGGGAAAAATATTTACATTAACAGTGCCACAGAATATCATTTTCAACGATAATGACTGGGAGAGCCAGCCAATGCTGTCCTACATATGCACACCAAATTCAAAGCTAATTATTTTAATATTCATTAATCCTCATAATTTATTATTGGTTGGATGCTCAATTAAATAAGTTGTTGGCAACCATGTTTGTTGATTAGTAACATATACATTTTAGGAGAAAATTGTTTTTATACAATAAAAGATGTTTCCCCCACAGATACCTTTAGTAGTAGGTAATTAAATAATTTTGCAAGCAAACTACTAGTATGATGAATTTTATAATAATGTAAATAATATAATAATAATATAATAATGTTATGTAAAAAGAGTTTCTTAAATCCTGACATGTAGTTTACTGATCTTATGTCCAAAGGAAAAACCAAAGTCTCAGCACTAAAAGAGCATTTGGGACTATCAACAGGTCTATCAATCTATCAACCTAGATTATGTGGTGTCCTAATCTAGGTAAGGCCACTAAAGGGAGTTTGGGTGAATAGCCTTGCAGAAACATTTTAAACTCAAGTCTGAGCTTCCCATTTGTGAGGTTTACCAGTGGCTTTCATCTTATTGTTAGCACTCTATTGACTCTTATGAAAGCTTCTCTTGATTGTTGACTTTGACACAGACATGCCTTATTTTCGCTATCCACCACAGTGTTTTCCCAAGGTCTTCAAGTATGCATTTTGAAATCTCTGAGCTTACAGGTGCATTCATTCATTCTAAGACTGAGCTTAATGATAACTTGCTTCACTAGAAGTGAACACTCAATTAGAAGTCCTAAGAGCTAACAGGAACAGATTCAAAATGAAAATGATACATTTCATTTAACATTAAGTCATTTTTCTGCTTACTTCTACATGAGATAATGAGGGAATAACACACACCTGAGCATGGAACAGCTCAACAGCCAACTGTCCAATTATATTTGGTTCTGTCAACCACATACAATGTAAGGCCAAAGTATGTGGGCACCTGACCACCACACCATGCCTTCTCCAAACATTTGTGAAAAAATTGGAAGCACAAAATTGTCTAAGATTAGTTTGTATACTGTAATTTTAACATTTTTCTTTACTGGAATTAAGAGGTTAACCCCAACCTTATCCCAGCATGATAAAGTAGAAGATGTTTACTAAAGACATGGTTTGTCAAGGTCGGTTTGAAAGAATGCAAATGGCCTGTATAAAGCCATGAAAATCAACCCTACTAAACACTTTTGAAAAGCAGACTGTATGATTAAAAAGCAGACTGCATGACCAATCTTTTGCCCAACATCAATTATCAACAGTTTATTATAGCAGTAAAGGGAGGACCATCTCTAGAATTGTATTGGTCTAAGTTTCTAAGTATCTTTTGGCCATATAGTTTACAAAAAGTGGTAATTCCTACACTGTTCACATGATTTGAATGGAAATACTCTCAAATTAAAGCTGAAAGTCTGCATTCTGTGCTCATAGTTATTCACTTAATTACAATTTCAGTATACTGTGGTAGACAACAGGAGTTACACACTGGGCAAGTTATAACTAGAGTAGTTCATAATGGAGCCAACTAAAAAACAGTTAGCAGGAAAAAATTAGTGGATCTAAAACTCCTAAACGTCTTTTTCAGGTTTAGG
Source organism: Tachysurus vachellii (assembly GCF_030014155.1). Taxonomy (NCBI): domain Eukaryota; kingdom Metazoa; phylum Chordata; class Actinopteri; order Siluriformes; family Bagridae; genus Tachysurus; species Tachysurus vachellii. Next base: position 15,776,029 of record NC_083472.1, read on the forward strand.
CTTACAGCTAGTCCAGTCCTTCCTTGATCAAGTCTCCTCCTCCTAAAAACTCACTCACTCTCACTCTGCCTTTGGCATATTCACTCACTAAGGCACCAGTGCTGTGGTGATATGACAATAAAAGTGACTTGACTTGATTAACACTATGGAGCCATGAATGCAAAGGAAAGGCCTGGAAAAGTCTGTTCGCACACAAAAGAGAGGCACATATCAGTGCTTTGTTTAACAAATGAATATTTGTGGATGGGGCCTGCCATAGTAAAGTACAGTGTGGAATGTACATAGTACTGGCTATGTATAAGAGGGACACAGAGAGTGGACAGGGCCTTTAAGAGCAGTTGCATGACTAGACCCTAAGGCACGTCTTCAACCAAGTAAGAGCAATTGATGGTCCAATATACAATGCGACAACACACAATCCAGTCCTCAGGAAATGCTATTCCAGGTGGTTAACCATAATTTTGGAGCACTTTAGCGAACATTAAAACATTAAACCAACACATGGACCATTTGTATTGGCTAGTTTTTGTATTTGCTGCAGTGTTAACGGCTGGTGTGCCGCATGTCATGAATGTCAGTTTGTAAATCTGCCAGCCACCCCTATACTGCCATTGTGCACTGTTTAATTGGTTGAGGAATTGGGATAAGTGACATAAGTTACTGTTATTTGCAGTCTGGAGGCCTGTACATCATATAAATGCCACTTGTCTATCTAAATCACATTATAATGACAGTCTAAAAAAAAAAATTTCCAAAAATAGAATATATGCTTACTGTCTATCACAATTTTATTGCTGTTGTACACTGTTTACAATTTTTAATAACTATTGTTTTGAACTCAAATTTCAGTGGAACAAAGTCAATATCAGCCAACTTGCAGAATAAGCTTATTGTTTAACTCACTCTGGTCATCAATCCCATCACGCAGAGGTACATTCAGGCAGTAGTAGCGGCCACTCTCAGCCCCAACTTCATACATATCACCTGAATGACAAGAATTAAACGTAAGTAATTACTGCACGGTAGTAAATGTAATTTATCAGCTATCACATGATCAGTTCATTTGGATTATTCAGACAATATACACATTACACCATGCCTCAGCACCACAATATTCAGGATACTAAAAGATAGATTTGTGAAATTAGGTGAACAAATGAAAACATTTTCTTTATTCGTATTGTTTACATTTTACACTCACCTGTTCCTGGAAAAAAATAATTTCCATATTTATGGAAGGACACGGTCATGACTCGATCTGTAAGATAAAAAGCTTCCTGCACCCCATCACCATGATGAATGTCAATGTCAATGTATAGCACACGTGGGTGGTACCTGTTGGTATATGGGGACAGGAGGATCATTAAAAGATGCATCTTTTGGGAAATATCAGTATATATATATAAAGGATATACAGAACAATGCTTTTAACTCCTATTATAACAACATACTGTGTGATTAAACTGAGGACTTACTTAAGCAGTTCAAGAATACTAATGACAATGTCATTCACATAACAAAATCCAGAAGCCTGAAACAGAAAATGATTGGTTAAGAAACTAGCAGAGTCAATACGGCTATTTTTTACAACTGTAAACTTTGTAACAATAGTATGTAGCACACAATAATGAAGTGTCTATAACATTTGTAGACGTTGTAGACGCTACGATAAGGCAAAAAAAAAAAAAAAGTCAAATTGTCTGTGTATAATAAGTATAACAACAAAAACGTACTGGTCAGGTATGAGGAAATGCAGTAAAGTAAAGAATGTTTTAAAATATGTATTTTAATTGTTTACTTAGGAACACCCAAACTCTAAGGTGAGTTGTGGAAGACATAGGTCATACACCATGGCACTGAGCACAGCAACAAGACAAGGTAGTTACACTGCAACAACAAGGTCTCTCCGAGGCAAAGACTTCAAAGCACACATGGGTTTCAAGATGTGCTGTTCAAGCTATTTTGGCAAATCACAAAGAATCAGGCAATGTTAAGGATTGTAGACTCAGCGGTTGGCCAAGAAAGCTCAATGTTTCAGATGAAAGACATGCCGTTTAATTGGTCATCATCTGAAGATGTCCAGCAGTGCCATCAGCAAAGAAATGGTGGCAGGTGCTCTGGACTAAGGAGTCAAAAATATTTTTTTATTTACAAAATATCTAAATAAAAAAGTTTATAAGCTTGAAGGTACTGATGTATTAGATTACCTTGAATTTCTAGAGTTAGGGTTTAAAGTGCAACTGAAGGTTCTATCTCTCATGCATCCTGTAGGTTCATTCTGTATGACCAAGGAAATCAGACCCTAGCTAACCGATCATGCCACACAGCTACAAGGCAGTCGAGGCTCTTGTTATTTCAAAATTGGACTACTGGCCAGGTCCAAACAGATGGCTGAGCTGACACCAGTCTACTTATGATTCCACCCAACATGGTTGTAGACTTTGACTTGATCATTCCCCCTTTCCTTAACCAATTTGCTGTCTGATTGCTGGCGCCACTCTTGCAAAATCTGCCAAATGTCTTGAACTTGCATTTGTATACAATCCTACTCACTGTAGAATCATGAATTTCAATTTCCCAGATTAATAAGTAGTAACAATTTGCATTATGTATACAGACCTAAATGCTCTGGCAAAAGTTCTGATATGATACAGGTAGTAACACTAACACTGGTCATTAACTAAACTTTAATTGCATTTCATTAGTAACACAATGATTGTGGAAGTAGGAAAGGTGTAATTTTCCCCCACTGGATTTACTCCTGGGGGGAAAAAAATACACATTGATATTTGACAGATTTGAAGGAGTGCATGCTCTTTTTCCCTGTTACTGTTTTGACAGTATGAAACATATCTAGGTGGGACAGGACTGGGAAGTAGATATAGTATTCTTGGATCTAATTTAGGTCACATAGGTTATAACACAAAACATACTTCAGTTTCTGACTCAGAGTGAAGACTTAGCTGAAAGTTAAAGAACAGGACTGCAGTTTGTTGAAGAATGCCTGGTGCAGCACTAAAATGATCACTTTTAACTGTAATAAAAATGCTCAAAAATAATTGTTCTAATTATTTTTAATTGTAGGAATTAAAATAGAGCTTATTTTATTTTTCATCAGTCAAAATCAGATTTTTATCTAGTTTTCTTTCTGAGAGAACTGATGAGTTAGTGGGCCAATCAGGCTATTTTGTTCTGCTTCAATTATTTTTAAACATTATTGCAACCAAAGACATGGAGCCTAATAGATATTCTAGTAGATATAAAAGAAATGTTAGATAGAACAACTTTTGTGTGAATTTGATTTTTATTGAAACAATATTTTGCTGCTGTAATGGTTACAGGTTGCAACTTGATGTCAAAATATGCAATCCATACAAACCACTACAAACAATGCCTTAGGAAAAGGCAGCAAAAGTCCTTAAAATCATTGTTGGTTAACATGACACCTCAGACACAGCTACAGCACTCATGGTGTAGACACAGATACAGCAGGTTTCAATCCATCATTTTCCCTGGGTCTACAGACTTCATTAATTATTTTATTATATATTATTATTTATTAGCAATATTACCCTATAACAATTAGAAATTATGCTTGACCATTAACACTGTTTGAGTATACAAAACATTAAATTTGATGGTATTTTTCATGTACACATAGAGGGGCATTCTTGGGTACATCCTTAGAACCTTACCTCAAACTTTTTTGCATGGTGTAAGCCTCCAGCCCAGTTAATAGCAATGTCACAAATCTAAACATAATTATATTAAGTGTTATTCATTTTTAGATTTAGATTCAGTTTAGACTAACAGTAAAAACTGCATAACAAAAAGAAAAAAAGCAGCATGCTTCAAATAAATAATTGAGAGGGATTCAATAAGTGTATCTAACCTTATGGTTTAACTGAGTTGCTCCTTGTAATGAGGCACCAGTGTACCTGGAGCAAAACTCAAACAGTCCTGGAAAGACAGGACTACAAGCCACACAAATATGTTATGTATGCAGATGCATGTAATACACATGGAATAAACATGGAATACACATGCACACATGGTACATCAAAATGCAAATTTACTCCGTTTAAGGCTAATTAATACAAGAAAACTAAAAGACACCATGCTACAAACTAAATATAAAACAATTCTAATCAGACCTACCAATCATCGCCTACATTAAAGGTGTTAAGGCTCTTTGTGAAGCCCTGCATGTTGTTTGGGCTGACCTTCTGCAAAAAATCTATGTAATCTTCTGAATGAAAACGACACATATCATGCTGTGAGGCCTTGTATGGTTTGAAAACCTGTCAAAAAAAATTTTTTTAATTAAAATAATAAATAATATATATGTATATATATACACATATATATATACATATATATTTGTTTATCCTTGTGTATGGGGTATATTTGCAGTGATAATATTATCAACATTTACAGTCAGAATATTACTGTATATTATATTTCATAACTTATAATAATATAAAGGTACAAATACATCTGCTATACCATCATCTTCTTGTAAAGGCCATAATGCAAGACAAGACTGTGAGTTAGGGACAACCTATGGGGCTTCATTGGGTGTCCAGCACCTATTTGTAGGGAGGAAATCGTACACATGGATCATTTCGTGTAAAACACATAATTAATGGATTACATAATTTACACCGCATATACTTTGCAGTCCTTAAATATTTAAACACTAAAGAAGATAGTTCTTGTAGCCGTCTACCACAGTATATTGTAGTTCTAGTTGAAACTGAATAACGCATATGTGCAGACTTTCAACTTAAATTTTAGGGTATTTAAAGGTAACCGGAAAGGAATAACCTTTTTTATATTAGAGCAAGACTTTAATATGGAGTAGATACTATGTACAATGTCACATGGCGCCTTTTTAGTGTCTTTTAGCCAGAATTATCAAACATGCTTGCTCTATTTTCTCAGTCTTGCCACAATTCAGTTTCAGGACGACATAAAGCTAATCAGTTTTGTAGTGCAGTCACAAAAACAGGACATTACCATAATGAAAGTTTCCAACATCTGGATCATAGAAATACGCCGTCCGGTTAGTCATTTCTCCTAACCTGAATGCATGAAAATTTCAAAGCAATTTCGGACAATTTTGGATAAGTATTTCCGGTTGGCACAGCTTTAAATCGTCATGAGGAGAGATGTACGTCATCAGTATTGGACCGAGGATACCATATGTGAGTCCATAGATATCTACACCTAGATGTCGCCTTGGGTACGGCAGTTCACTGGAACGAATGTAGGCAAAGGTCTAACGGAAATAAAATCACCATAAATCGTCAAGAATGCGATTTTCTAGGTTTTTTTTGGTTCGTTCCAACGGTCAGACATGCATTTATTATTGAGTCCAGAGAACATTTAAGGTTTTGATATTAAGATAATCTACTTTTTCAAAATATAATGCTAGCGTCTCTGTTTATCACTTGGAATCTACAAACAGATTCAGATTATTTAATGCCATGTCAGCAATCAAAGCTATTTTCATGGCAAAAATTCAATTACAAAAACACAAATATCATATAAATACAATAAAAACAACAAATATAAACAGCAAGTCATATTATACAATTTTTTTAAATTAACATACAATAAAAAAAATCCAAAACCATAATCTCATTAAATGTCCTTAAGTGAAGTAACTTGATAAAAGAGCATTCTGCTTGTGTTAAGTCCAGGACAATCTAATAAAATATGTTTGACAGATAAGGGAATCTTACAAAACATACATAAAGTTGGGTCTTCACCTTTAAGCAAAAAAGCATGGGTCAATTTTTAATTTCCTTATTAAGAGCTTCGGAATCTACAAACAAAAAAATCCATAAGTCCATAGTATTTAGTGTACTTCAAGGGACATAGCCAAGTGAGAGCAGAGTTCTGGCTGAAAAGGTTTGTTCCCGGTTTTTTGTTGTTGTTAACCGTTTCTGTTTTTTTCCGTCACATCGTAGCTCATCAGATACATTCGGGGCCAGAACCAGTATGTTTGGATAAACTTGTTCAGATGGACGTTTTAACTTAAGACTCATCTCCTTTAGCCATTAATGCTGACTGAAGTTAGCGTAGCATGCTAGCTGGAAATATTCATTCATTCATTCATCTTCTACCACTTATCTGAACTACCTCGGGTCACGGGGAGCCTGTGCCTATCTCAGGCATCATTGGGCATCGAGGCAGGATACACCCTGGACGGAGTGCCAGCCCATCGCAGGGCACACACACACTCGTTCAGCTGGAAATATATCATTTATAAAAATTATATATATATAAATTATAATTTATTTATAAATATATAATCAATAATAATCTCATACATATATAATCTACAAACATTGTCAGTTTTCCTAACTGTCAAAAACTAATGGGTAACTAGCATGGATTAGCTGCGGTCGTTAACCAAGGACTGAAACAAACCAATGTAACCAGAAATATAATTTCCTATTCAATGATCATAAAACACATTCTCACTTGTGAAATGTAATCCCTTGTTGTCTGGTTTTTAGATTTCGTTCATTTGAACAACCAAACGCAGCACAGAAGTCCAGCATCGTCCATGAATTTGAAGTACAAGACCCCTGTTCCAAGATGGCGGTGGTTTTGATGCATTTTTAGGACCCCAAGGCGACATCTGGGTGTAGATATCTATGATGTGAGTCCCCAATTTGCGTCTCTTTGGAGGAATAGAAGAAGAAGAAGAAGAAGAAGAAGAAGAAGAAACGACAACAATAACAACAACAACATAACAGCACACAACAAGAAAATTGACAGATTCTACGTAGAGTCTGGATGTTATCCGGGTATGGAGGAAGAGTTAGTTTTTGGGGAAAATTAAAGAAACAGGAATAGTTATGAACTTCAGTAGAACATCGCAAAATAATGAAATATTGTAGTCAAATTTTAGGAACAGAGAGAAAATCATCAGTCCAGAAGACGAAAAAAGGAATATAAGCTAATGGAAAAGAAGAACATAATAATGGTGAAATTTATATTTGATAATAGTTGAGTGCACCAAATATGAAATTGCTATTAAAAATGACCCTTTTTTTTAGAGTAACTTGCTCAAGGGCACCTCAGTTGTGGTATTGCCGGGCCGAGACTCGAACCCACAACCTTAGGGTTAGGAGTCAAACTTGCTAACCATTAGGCCAAGACTTCCCCGTAGTATAACTGTTACTACAAAAATAGTTGTACAACAGCAAGCAGCATCTACAAAACCCCCTAGTATATAGGTATATTTAAACACATATTTACAATGAACATTAGATTAGTTAATAATCTGCAACAGGTTGGCTAGCATTCCCACTGAATCTAGCTTCACTGCAATGCATTGTATGGCCTATTCCAGTACTATATCTTTTAATGTGCATGAGGAACAATGCACAGGCCCACTAATGTGACCTTGAAACTGATGTTTTTAAAATACTTGGTGAGGACCATTGTTCTTCTGTATACATGTGGAGTAGAATTCTCTGTTTTAAACATGGGATATTTCTTTCTGCTTCTTCTTCTGTCCAGAGGAAAATGTATTTTTTGACAATTTCACAATTGTGTTTAAAAGTTGACCCATAAGCCGTTTGATGGCAACATTGAAGTTTATACACCATGCAGCTTTGTCATCAGAATCTCTGCCTGATGCTGACACTGTTAAATAAAGCTTTTGGACCATAATAAGCCATAAATAGTGGCCACACAACAATGCCACCTGAAATGAAGCTGTGTTTATAGTGGAAACCAGTTTATTTGATGGTAAACCATGTGGAGTATGTTTTGCTGGGGGAACAAAATTGCTGCACTAGTTGAAACACTTATGTAAAGTCTTCCTGATTTTTTTGATGTTCTTAAGTTTTAATGGTTCATGAATATTGATTATGATTTTTGGATGCTGATGCCTGTTTGTATTTTGACCTAGGCTACAAACATTTCCTAGTTTGCTGTGAATAATAAAGAATTCACTACATCTTATGTCCTGCCCTGCTACTGCATGTACAAACAAACCAGAGCTGTCAGCATCATGAAAGTAGATAGCAATAAAAATGATAATCATTAGAATAATTTTATTGTAGATTTAGAAACATGTTGATGATTACCCAATGTAGCTGATCCAGTCAGAAACACAACAACAGAACAGAATCAGAAAAATGACTGAAATCTTAATGTTATTCAATTTAAAAAAAATCACAATTCATAAATGTGAAATATCAAGGGGTCTGTTCAGACAGGTAGTATTACAAATATTGTTACATTATTATTTTTACCATGACTAGTTGCATGGAATTTTAAGAGAAAACATTCTACATAAATTAAAGCAATAATCATGCAAACAGTACAATCAATAAGATAATAAGAATCACATACAGTATAAATGATTAGATTAGATGTCTAGAGAAACATGGGTATTTATTTAAATAATATTTTAATGTCTGCTGTAATTTCAAACAAAGCAAATAATGAATCATAGCTTTCTAAACACATATTTTCCTGTATATATGAACTGAGTGGAAATCAAACACATGGTCAAAAATTGGTAAATTAGCCTTAATTATGTGAAACATTGGATGGCAACCAAAATGCTTGTCTATGGCTACATTATTAAATAAAGAAAATTTAATTAGTAAATCACTGTATTTTTATGATTTCTGATTAGCCTAGTCAAGTATTAGACCTTTGATGCTATTATACTGTTAGACTTTTGATGCACCATTCTAATGTAATTCATAATGTGACGTGGAGATACTAGGGTCCCACACAGTGATTGGTTAGTGCCCACAATATTCTAGAGGAAAAAAAAGAAATGAAATTGTTCAAGGCAGCCGGATGCACTGTTTCAGTAGGTAAATGGGTTTAACAAATTAACATTTTAATTATTTAAATTAAACACTTTTAACTATTTTATCAGAATGCTGTTTCATAATCAAATTATTAGATTTTATTTGAATTAAATATTTGAACTAACATCTTAACAATATGACATGCACTGTAATTAGTGGGTTACTTAACTAAAGTCTATAATTATATTCTAATTAATTGTACAAAATCAAACACGAGAGATTTACAACTAATTGCAAAAATAAATTAAGATAAGATAAATCTTCCATTACCATTTCCATTAGTCTTTCAAGGATTCGACATGTTTTGTGCGTCTGTGTGTCAGAACTATTGCAAACAATGTTTAGTTTGCGTAGTCCATGTTCAATAACCTGATGAGTGCAGTTCTTTAAAAAATGGGGGGGAAATGTGCATGTAGTTTTATATTGTAATATATGTAAATGTCACTTTTATTACAATATTTAAAATTGATACATATCTTTAGAATAGAAATAAGATAGATAGATAGATAGATAGATAGATAGATAGATAGATAGATAGATAGATAGATAGCACTTACCATATCATGGGGAAAGATGAAACATTGGCATTCAGAGTTCTACAATCAAAGAAAAGTAAACTTTCTAAAAAACTATAGATTACTCCAGGTTGTTTGAGTATGATTATCCTTACATGCTCCATAGATTATTAGAAAACAGTCGCAATGTAGAAGCTAAAAAAATGACCCAAAGCCTTGTATCCTAAAAATTAAAGTATATTTCTCCAATAGGATTTAGATGCACATAAGGCACAACTCTACCAAGAATATGATCGGAAGGAAGTGACTGCAATGCATGAGTGAGAGACACTCTATTATCAGATAAGATTTGTTTGATACACATTCAAAATGCATTGCTCATTATTTCAACTAAGACAAAAATAGTTGAAATATGTAAATTCTGAATGTTTTTTAATAAAAAAAATACTTTTAACTTATTTATATTTGCTGAGACTACTTACTTGGCTCTTGGTAGTACTGAGAGTACTATTTCGTTCTGGGCAGTTAACTGGACAGTGCTATTAAGAATAAATGTATAAAATAATAAGCTTTTTTAATGTATATATTACATATAATATTTTTAATGCATTCAATGCAGCAAGTGTATGACTTACCTGGTATGATTTTCCTAAGTTTTCAATTTCTTGGAAGTCTAGGTCAAACTCTGTTAAAGGAAGAAAGTGACAATTTGCAATCACTGACAACAAAAAGATGAACCCTGAAACAGCATTCATTGTTCTTTCTATAGCTTTGAGTTCTATTCACCCTGTGTTTTATCAGCTGGGTGATGTAGCTTTTAAAACTCCCAAATAGAAATTCCATGGGAGAGGGAAATTTCCTTTACTGTTTATGGTACTACAGTTATTTCTCATACTATACCCACAAAAAAGCAGTTTTACCCAAGTGATAGGGAAAGCTTTTACAGTGCTATTCACAATCATGTTAACCACTTATCTTATTATTATCTTCTACTGCTTTGAATCACCCAGATGCAATTTCAGCTGCATCATAATGATGCAATTTTTCCACATCTCCAATGGGGATCTATTTGACATTTCATGTATTACATTTACAGTGAATCGTTTCTTTGGTGGGAGAACAATTACAAATAGGCAGGTTTTTGCCATGTGCCCCACTCTGATTAAGTAAATCGGAATTGAGATTTCTGAATAGCTGAGAAGCTTCTTTCAAAGGTCAGCTGAATTTTAGATAATATCATTTATCATTGTATGGTAGTATAATATGTGGACTCACATATTCAATTTTGCAAATGAATGAATTAATTAATAATTTATGATATTACATGTACCCTTAAATTAAAGATTGAAAGTGTTTTTAAATTAGGCCTTATTTAGCAAACCAATGCTTCATCATTCTCCAAACATTTATGTCATGTTTTATCATTGTAATGAATTTGAATATCATGAACTATTTCAAGAATTATTTTTTTATTTTTTTTTTGCTAATTTGAAGTCTTATATTTTCTATTTGGTAGATCAATTTTTATTTTATTGAATTCATTTATTTATTTATTTAATCAGTCAATGAAACAATTAATAACAGTTTATATATTCAGCATGTTTGTGAATCTTTAAATACTATTTTCTCAATTTTCAATTCTTGGTCAGAGGTAACCAAACTTTAAAATGCTCTTAACTTGTGGTTGAGATATGTGCAAAAGAGATTCAGAAAAATTCGGTTCAGATTCAAAATGTAAAGAAATGTTAAGATCTCACCATATGAAGGATTTTTCCAGGCTCCTAAAGCTTTTTAAAAAATAATTACTTTATTTATAATGTATTTGTACAAAAATCATTAAATACTTAATGAACACAAAGGGGTCATTCAGATTCAAAATGTCAAGAAATGTTAAGATCCAACCATATGAAGGGTTTTTTCCAGGCTGCTAAGGTTTTTGCTTTAGTAATTACTTTATTTATAATGTATTTAACATCAAAAATCATTAAATACTTTATGATGCCACACAAAGGGGTCATATATAAATATTTCAGAAGAATTATTAGCTGGGACCAGGTGCCACACTGTTCTACCAATAATGGATCAAAGTTGTTCCATATCTCTGGTTGGCATCATGACATTTTTTCTAAGAAAGACAGGGAAAGTCCCTTCTCTACAAAGTAGAAAAATTGTTCAGTGGGTTTTCTTTGTAATGACTAAGCAGTGTAGATACCCTGCATCAGTGTGGTAATTTTTTTAATTGTTAATATGTTAATTGTCATGATTGCAATAATGTAATAATTTTAATACAGAGAGTAAAGACATTAATAGTGATTCAGTCAAATAGAACAAATACAGTAAATAATTTATCATAAATCAGAATAATTACTAGGCCTCAAAAGAGGTACTCAAAGACTAGTTTAATTGTAGTTAGTATTTTTATTAATAACAATGTAAAAATAAATCCAACACAATACTCAGTAAGCATGGTCCACCGAACAAGAACAGAGGCCAGATGATCAGCAAGCATCAACCTTAAAGCAGAATCCAAAATCTCAAAACAAAATTCAGAGTCAAACTGACAAACTCCATATTATATTATATATAATATATAATATTATATATTACATATATATTTCCATATTAATGCTGTAAATAGAATATAAAAGAACTTTAACTAACATTTAACTAAAATTTGCATGATAGTTATACAAGTGCATCTCAATAAAAAGGTTTAGTCTTGGTACTTATAACTGTGATGATTTTGGCTCACATTTATCAAAAACACACCAATTCACTATGTCAAAAAATTTGAATACTTCATAAGACCAAAAACATTTTTAGTGAATTATTGGCCTTCTGGAAAGTATGATCATTTACTGTATATGTACTCAATACTTGGTAGGGACTCCTTTTTCTTTAACTACTGACACAATTCAGCATGGCATGGAGGTGATCAGTCTGTGGCACTGCTGAGGTGGTATGGAAGCCCAGGTTTCTTTGACAGTGGCCTTCAGCTCATCTGCATTTTTTGGTTTCTTGTTTCTTATTTTCCTCTTTGGAGTTCAGGGAGTCCTCTTTGGAGTCAGGTTTATAAAGCGTGCGTAGGCTACGCACAAAACGGGGTTGGAAACATGCGTACGCCAGTTTCCGCGCAAAGGTTGTGATCTATAAAAAACAAACTTGACGGGAAAATGTGCGCACCTTTAAGCAAACTTTGAGACGTGCGTGCGCACATTCTGGAGACAAAGGGAATTGGAGACACAGATGGTGAGGTCGTGAACTGAAGTTAGACTGTAGAAAATACATGTGAGAAGAACGATTATAAGAATTAATGACATTTAATTTTCACTCCATTTCATACGTTATATCCACATTATCATGAAGATTAAATCCAACAGTGATATTTGTGCCGATTGTTTTAGGCTATATACATCTAGTAAAATCCAAACGTAATTCAAAATGTATTAAAAATAAAATAATATATCAGCACTACTCCGTCCAGGGTGTCTTGATGCCCAATGACGCCTGAGGATAGGCACAGGCTCCCCGTGACCCGTGTAGTTCGGATAAGCGGTAGAAGATGAATGAATGAATGAATGAATGAATGAATGAATGAATGAATGAATAATCAGCGCTGCCTTACAGTCATATTGTCCACAACGGGCACGCAGGAGGAGATGGCGAGACTACATGTGATACAGAATAGCATGAAATACCCTTTTATTAGAGAACTGCAGAACAGTGTAAAAACGAAATATTTTCCTTAATGTACATATATCATAAAATGTCAAAGTTTGCAAATACAGTCATGAAGCACAAACGCTACTCATTATCGGTCCTAACTACTGTATTACGGTGTTCATTACAAAACCGTCATGAAGAAGTACGTGTTCACTATAACATTTTCGTCTTAAATTTTCGACCACAAATTAATTCTGTGATTTTGTCAAGGTGTTAACGATGAGTCTAATTGCTAGAAACATATAAATCCTCCGGTGACCCGGGTATGTAATGCTTCATGATGGCACTGCTGGCACTGTTGGAGGATTACGCCAATGGCAGAATAAGGAGAGAACGAGTTTCAGGGACCATGATGATTTCCTGGCCATGATGATGACTGGCTAATACGCTGATTTAGATTCCCTAGAGCTGTGCTCTTAGATCTATGTGTTGAATTGGGTCCAGTATTAGAGAGGGCAACACGCCGGAACCATGCCATCCCAGTCCAAATACAAGTCCTCACCACTCTGGGGTTCTTGGCAACTGGCTGTTTCCAGCGGGAATTGGCAGACAGGTAAATTATTTATATAAAAAAAACTATAAGTAATCCTCAACTTTGTCTCTAAGACCTTTTTGTATATGAAATAATTCTATTGGAATCTATCATCTCACCCTATAGGTCTGGTATATCACAGCCGTCCCTGAGTGCCATAATATCTGTCGTTTTGAATGGTATACTTAATATGGGTAGTCGATACATCAGGTTCCCCTACACTGTGCGAGAACAGGCCGAAATTAAAATGCAATTTGCAGCAATGTCTGGTTTCCCAAATGTAATCGGCGCAATTGACTGCGCTCATGTTGCTATAAGGGCACCATCTGAAAATGAATTTGCTTATGTTAATAGAAAGCATGTGCATTCTATTAATGTGCAAATCATATGTGACTCCAACATGACCCTCACAAACATTGTGGCACACTGGCCTGGTTCAACACATGATTCCTTTATCTTGACACATAACTGTAGGGAACAGACTAAATGCAGGCGCAGTACGTGATGGCTGGCTTCTTGGTGAGTTTAACAATATTAAAAAGTAGAAACTGTAACAATTTTGTTTTTAATATAATTATAACAATGTTACTTTTAATATAATTATAACCTGCAGGCGACAGTGGCTTCCCCCTGAGACACTGGCTCCTCAACCCATTTTTAAACACGCAGAGCGCAGAGGAAACTCATTATAACGAGATCCAATACGCGCAGAGGAGTGCGTATGCACGGTTTTATAAATCGTAATTTTTTTTGGCGAACGCCATTTTTGGTTTTTGGGCGTACGTAAACTTTTAGTAGGGATCCTACGCACAGTTTTATAATTGAGACCCCAGGTTTAATGAGTTTGCTGGCCAGTCAAGCACACCAACACAATGGCTATTTAACCAAGTTTTGGAGCTTTTTGGCAGTGAGGGCAGGTGCCAAATCCTGCTGGAAAATGAAATCAGCATCTTTAAAAATCTTGTCAGCAGAAGGAAGCACAAAGTGCTCTAAGCAAATGCACCAGCAAATGACATTACACCCCAAATCATTACAGACTGTGGAAACTTAACACTGGACTTCAAGCAACTTGGGCTATGAGCTTCTCCACCCTTGCTCCAGACTCTAGGACCTTGGTTTCCAAATGAGATTCAAAACATGCGCTCATCTGAAAAGACGACTTTGGACCACTGGGGATCAGTCCAGGTCTTCGTTTCCTTAGACCTGCTAAGATGCCTCTGACATTGTGTGTGGTTCAGGAGTGGCTTAAAAAGAGGAATACGACAACTGTAGCCAAATCCCTTGACCCCAGCCTCGGTCTATTGCTTATGAAGTTCACCCAAATTCTTGAATCGATTTTGCTTGACAAGCCTCTCAAGGCTGCGGTTCTCTTGGTTGGTTGTGCATTTTTTTTCTTCCACACTTTTCCCTTCCACTCAATTTTCTGTTTACATGCTTGGATACAGCACACTGTGAACAGCCAGCTTCTTTGGAAATGAATGTTTGTTTTTTACCCTTCTTGTGAAGGGGGTCAATGATTGTCTTCTGGAGAACTGTCAGATCAGCAGTCTTCCCCATGATTGTGTAGCCTAGTGAACCAAATTGAGAGACCATTTTGATGGCTCAGGAAAACTTTGCAGGTGTTTTGAGTGGATTAGCTGATTTGAATGTCACCATAGTCTAATTTTGAGATAGTGAATTGGTGGGTTCTTGTTAAATGTGAGCCAAAATCATCACAATTAAAAGTACCAAAGACTTAAACTACTTCACTTTGTGTGTACTGAATTTATATAATACACAAGTTTCACTGTTTGAGTTGAATTACTGAAATAAACGAACTTTTGTCAGAGCAAATATGCTGAGGTGAATGCAAATGCATGTTAACAACCTTTAATGACAGTTTAACAAACAAATCCAAAATGTCAGGCAATCTCAAAATGAATGAACAGGCAATGGTCAGGCAATCAACAAACATTATATCACAGTTAAGGCAAAGGCACAAAACAGTGGACACACAAAAAAAGGTCAACCCAGAAAAACATGCACAATAACAAAAGGCTTGGTACTCTCAGGACACATAGAAACTTACCACGCACTTTATCGGATTGTTGTAACTGTGCATATATCTTAAGCGTGATCTTTCCCCCCCCAAAAATATATATGTCCTTGTTATGTTCTGATAAAGATAGATCGACACTGAAACATGGACTTGAATACCTCATTTACTATTGGTGGTGTAAAAAGAAGAATAAAACCGTAAGTCTCAAACATAGACCGTGACACTTGAAAGACACTCTCCCATCTACGATCGTTTGGTATAAATGATTTCTCTCTTCAGGTTCTATTAGGAAATTAATCAA
This sequence comes from Tachysurus vachellii, assembly GCF_030014155.1. NCBI lineage: Eukaryota > Metazoa > Chordata > Actinopteri > Siluriformes > Bagridae > Tachysurus > Tachysurus vachellii. The sequence continues at coordinate 15,791,990 of NC_083472.1, forward strand.
AACAGTCTAGGATATTCCAGGAGTTAGTTATTTTCTTAAAACAAACAAAACTGATCAATAGAATTTAACATATAGTTATTATTATTTATTTATTTATTTATTTTCAAACTTCCGAACCATTATGCGATCCACACTCCAGTCCAGTAGGTGGCGGTAAATGCACCTTAAGTTGGTTTGCCATCCGCCAATAAAAATTAAAAGAAGAAGAAGAAGAAGAACACTCTCCCATAAACATATTAGTGCGGTAAATGCCGGTAAAGCACAATAAATTATCGTAATAAAAGAGGACGAAGAAGATGGACGAGGAAAAGAAATAAGAGCTTTACTTGTAGCCTTTTGCGTGGCTTGTAGCAAAAAAAAAAACAACAACATTTAGACTGTTCTTTCGGTATAGCTAGGTATATATATATATATATTCTTCTTGTAATGCTTAACGTTTTTGTTAGTTCTGCAGTCATCAGCAAAATAATTTTAAATTACCGTTACTCCTATAGTTATCAGTCACAATGAAAGTTAGTTTCAGGATAGTCATAGGATTCATCGTGCACTTAAATGTGTTTTTCTTTGCCCACACTGATAAGGTGAGTATCACGTCACGTATTTATTCATTGTGGGGGAAATACTGTAGTGTCACTTCAGTCAGCAAAACCATAAAGTTAAAGAGTACCTGTAAGAGGCTTGATGATTTCAGGCTTCATGGTAACAAGTTCTCTTTGAAAGAGTTCTCAAAAATTAAATGAATTTATATTAATTTCATAAATGTATTATTAAGAGTGGGATAATTAAATAAACTTTAAGAGCTAAATCGTGAAAAACATAAGATGAGGCCAATTCGAAAGAACAGTGTTAAATATATACCCTTTATAAAGCATGTACCTGAAGAGATTGAATCAATAACAAATGAATACTCCTTTTGTGTGACTGGTATTTTAAAATGAAAGAGAAAGCTGAAAAAGTTCCAAATCCACTTGATTGTAATATCTTCCCCAGCATTTTCCAATACATCAAATTAATTTTTAAGGAGTTTTTATTTTTATGGTAATTGATTTTTTTTTTGAATATGTAATTGATTCTTTATGCCAAAGACTTACAATAGGGGTCCACAGTCTATGGTTGATGACACCAAACGTGATCTATTGTTTTACAAATAGGGTTGCCAGAGAAACGTATAATCAGCTTTTTTGTTAATTTATTTGTGTGGGAGCCCTTTCAGTCTGTACATGCTCATGACATGCTAGACTAAGCATAGGAATTCAGTAATAGAACTGAATTTATCAACAATCTATCACTATCTTGCAAATGTACACAGGATAGTCAAGAAAGTGTGTGATCAATGCAGCTCACATTGCCTCTGCTTCTGAACATGTGTGCACAATTATGGCAATTAAAAACTTCTTTGTTTGGTAGTCATGATGCACCACCTTAGAATTATTTTCTGCAATATTATTTTTTTTTGTCAGCTTACACATACATTCTGTGATAAAAAAGAAAGAAAGTACACCTTCCTTTAGTTCTCTGTTTTTATTTGTCAGAGACGAACTAATAACTATGCACCACCAACTAATATATCAAACAAATAACCACAGATGACATCAAGAATCCCAATAACAACCAAAATATCACCAAAAAGAAACCTCTGGTGGGATTAAATAAATAAAATTTTAGCACCATGTGCACACATGGACAAAATGGTTAGTACCCTACCATTTAAAGAAAGAAAAACCCACAATCGTCACTAAAATAACTTGAAACTGACAAAAGTAATAAATGAAAATTTACTAAAAATGACTAATGAAAATCAGACATTGTGTTTAAATTGTGGTTCAACAAATGCATTTAAAAAAATAAACTAATAAAATTGGCCTAGACGAAAATTATGGTACCCTTAATATGTCGTTGCACAACCTTTTGAGACAATCACTAAAATCAAGTGATTTTTTTTTTAACTCTGAGTGAGGCTTCTGCACCTGTCGACAGGTATTTTGGCCCACAACTCGTGAGCAAACTGCTCCAGCTGTCTCAGATTTGAAGAGTGCCTTATCCAGACTGCATATTTTAGCTTAAGATTAATGAAAAGACGTTTCATGTTCAAAATAAGTGACAGAATTAATGCTCCTGAGGCAGAATGGGAACAAATCCTAAAACCAAGTGGTAAGCTTTAACAGAAATGTTGAGGCTGTTACAGCAGCAAGGGGGAGGAATCCATATTTTTTAATTGGATGTTCAAGATGCATAAAGGTGGGAGTTATTTTTGTATAACAGTACAGATTACAGATTTGTTGAGGATGGACATGCAACTCTGAACATGCATTTTTTTTTTCATGTTATTCCATGTGTTCTATATAATGTGTACATACAACTACATATGAATTCTTTGCATTGTGCAGTTTCCTGTAGCCCTCACAATTAAAGAGGATGGGAATGATTTTAATAAAGCAGAGGATGCTCAGGATCCTAAGGATTTGGATGTGGTAGATAGTAGCAAGTGGCAGATTCTCAAAGCAGGTTGGTATTGGTTTCCCTTGTCTTGTCCTTTATTTTAATTACTTTTATCTTATTTTATTTATTTTTACTTATTTATTTATTTTTATTTTTTTTGTTGTTGTACCCATCTGCCTCATTATAAAGTGGCAAAAATGCAAAAGGTTTTTTCTTCATAAAGTTTCTATATAGTTGAGGTGACAGTTATACATAGACCTTGCAGAATTTGCAAAATTGTAATAATTTTAGTGGGGTCATCAAAATGCATTTTATTTCTTTATTTAGTACAATCCTGAATGAGCATCCTCTAGACAAAGTAACAACTGAATTTACACAAATGTATCAATTGAACAGTTTATAGATGCTTGATTCTTAATACTGTTTTATGTGGATAATCTTAGCAACAGACTGAAAAGAGTGCAAGCACCACTGTCAAAGGTCCCTGTGTATAGTCGGGTAGCTGTGGATCGTTTGGTAAATGGTAGCAATCTAATTAATTCCATACATATCAGTCTCTCTATAACTGGGCCAAAATCAGCACATGGTTCCAAGAAAAAAGCTCTTGTTGTTTTAAATAATCTCATTAACCTTTCATCATGACAAAGAAACCGTTGTGGTGTCTAACCCTTTCTTGCCTAATTGTTCAGTTGATTTTCAGTTTGCCTTACAGCTTGCCTTACAGCTTGCCTTACAGCTCTGACCACAACTTCCTGATCTGGGAAAGGTATTTCACATGTAATGTACATATCGTCACTGTTGGGCGGAATCCTCGTATCTCCAAAACCATTATTTTTCAGGAAATTAAAAAAACGGCGTATTTTTTTTGAGTTACTAAACATTGTATCGTTAAAGTTGTTATTATACCTTATATTGCTATCATATACTGTTGTGTACCAACATTAACACAACATTTTCCCAAAGTCACGTTTTATCAGAGATACAAGCTTTATGACTTGGGAGCAGGGAGATACGAGATTATGCTGTCATTGATAAGAATGGTACGGACACAGACGTTGCTGCTGCCAGCAATGTTCGATAAAGTCGGCGGTCACGTTGAGCCTTTTGACAAGAGACAAGGCTTCAATAGTTAACCAAAGCTAATGACTGTAGTTACATACATCTTATTAAACTCTATTTTAAAGGTTTAAGAGCTATAAGTGATGCAATACAAAACACGATAAGCTGATTAGGCTGTCTAATAGGTGGAAATTAGTCTAATCTCGCAAACTTACCTTTGTGGCTCACGGGTTTCTTTCTGCACAGAAGCATTACAATACTATCGATTTTTAACAAAACAGGCCTACTCAAATGTATCTAACCTAACTATTTTCACTTGTTAGTGTCCAAAAAACAGTGTTTTACATGCACAGTGCCAAGAGAGGCATTGTCTATAAGTAGGCTGACTTAAAGTCAGTAAAATAATAATAAAAATAATAATTTAATAGTGGTAAAACATGTCCAAAACATTCAATTTAATTCAAATATTATATTATAAAAAACATTTTAAAATGTCAATGAACATGTATACTAAGCAGTAATAAATAGATATTTAAAATACATTAATAACACAGATAAACATAGATAAAATCATAGTTAAAGGAATAGTTCACCCAAAAAATAAAATTAATAAAAGTCAAATTATCGTTTCACTACGTTATATGGCATGTTTACCTATAATAACGAGGCAAAAAGCCAGCCAGCTTGCTTAAAGTGATGAGCATGATGGCAAAGGCAGCTACTTGTTGAACATAACGGTTTGCCTTGACATTGTAAGATACAATCCTATCTTATCTGCAATGCACAGGGTTTAGTCCGTGTTGCAGTGGATTGTCTTGCACTAAATTCCTGTCCTCAGACGAGCACCAGAACTAGCGGGGGTCAAGATTTTTTTCTTTGAGCCCCACGAAAATCACTTTAGATATCACTTTAATATATGTTGATTCGTTGCGACTCTTAATCTTGAGGAGAAATATGTCGTGAAGCTCTCCCGTGGAGTGAAGAAGAGGTGGAGTTACGAGGTTTCTCAGACAGTTGAAGTGTCCAATGGAGTTAAGAGATTTGCGCTCAAACTATTTTCAAGGCTTTAGATTGGTTAATAACTTGTAAAAATAACAGACCCACGTGAGGGACTGACCAATAGCATCGATATGTGAAAAAAATCTGAAATTGACAAAATTTGGACATACGAGGTTTCTGCCCGACAGCGACGATATGTAATATGTGACTGATTTTTTTTGGTTCACTTGGATTCTGAGAAAAAGCCGGAGTTGTGCTGATGCTGCTATCTCTGAGCTGAATTAAGGGAAAATAAGTATTTTCTAGTTAAAATAAATGTACAGCCATGCAGTGGCCCTACCCCCTTTCACACTTGTTGAGGAGCTGGCCACCATGTTCAATGCTGCTTACAAACTGGGGACGTTGTTTTACCACGAGTTGCAACCTGTGACTGAAGAAACTTAATAGAAGTAGTCATTTCTGGCTAGAAAATATATCTAGAGTTTAGAGAGTATTTCTCATAGTAACACATTATTGTATACTGTATGTATTCACATTGTTACAGGTCAAGCTGTTACTGCAGGCTCTCATGTCAGGTTAAATCTTCAGACAGGGCAAAGAGAGGTCAAGCTTGGAGATGAAGAATACCTGCCGGGTAGAAAGAGGTATGGAAATACAATATTTTATTAGTGACTAGTAGTAATATGGTAAGACTAACAACGTTTTATCTCCACCAAGCAGTTTTCCCCTCTTTTCCACACTCCACGTTGCGCTGGACGGTTGACTAAAAAATACTTAAACCCCTGCAACTTCTTGACCTCAGCCCCTTGTAAGCTCACTGTTCTACTTCCTTCCTATGTTGCAGTTAAGTCATAATGCAGTAAGTCCTAACTAGAACACATCACCTCTATTTTATCCATACTGCTTTAGTTCCTAATAAAATTCCACACTGATTGTAAAATACTACTACTGATCTATAAAATACTAAATAGTCTCGCACCACAGTACCTGAGCAAAACTTTGGTTGATTATGATCTGCCATGCATATTTTGATCAAACTGTGCTGGCTGCTGTGGTAGTAAGTAGTAATTCTATGATAATGAGCTATCCAGCTCCTGTTGCAGCAAAGCATCCCCAAACACTTCCACCTCCATGTTTCACAGTTGGCATGAGGGTCTTTTGCTGAAATGCCGTATTTGGTTTATGCCAAACATGCCTTCTGTTATGGTGTCCTAAGAATTTAATTTTAGATTCATCTGTCAAAAGTGCATTATTCCAGAAGTCTTAGCCTTTATCTCTGTATTCTTTCGCAAACATTAGTCTTGCCCTCATGCTTTTCTTAGACTGCAAAAGTTTCCTCCTTCCACACGTGCGATGATAATTATCGCTGTTCAGTCTTTTTCTGATTGTAGATTCATGCATCTGTATCAAGAGCTTGCTCTATGTCCTGTGATGGTATTTTTAGGGTTTTTGGAGACATCTTTAAGCATCTTGCAGTCTGTACTTGGGGTGAATTTGCTTTGATGGCCTGACCTGGTTTTTAACCATTTTTAAAACCATTTTTTTTTTGACCATTTTTAAATGTTCTCAACTTGTAAATGATTTTCCAGACAGTGGAATAGCTGATTACAAATTATTTTGAGATCTTTTTGTATACCTTACCAGACTCATAAGCATCACCAATGCTCTTTCTGAAGGCCTCTGGGAGCTCTTTGGATTTCACCGTGGTGATGTCTCTCTTCATGTCTCTCTTCAACAATTAAGAGCAAACCAAACTAAATATTTGAGGTTCAACCCTCCCTCAAAATCTGTAACAATGTTCTAATAATTTGCACCTGATGTGATACACCCGTAGGTAATTTTATTCAAATTAAGTACAAATAAATTTGGGGGTGTGTCCTTACTTTTTCCACAAGAATTTTCCCTTACAATTTCTCACAATAATTTTTTTATAGATCATAAATCGTTTTATTTGTTTAGTTATATTACTTGAATCTTCCAATATTGTTAAAATGAAGATCAAATTCCAATATGTTTAACTATTTATTAAAAAATAGGCTTTCATTGGGTGTCCTAATTTTTCCACATGACTGAGAGGCAAAAGTAATTTCAAGATCAGGTGTCTGTGAGTTAGGGTTGCCACCTTCAATACAGAAAAATAAGGGACGCCTGCCGCAGTGGGGGCCACACCCCTCGGGGCCACAATGACCACAGTCCTGATGGCGTGCCAGTGGTGGTATATCAAAACTTAAAACATGTATTCATAAAAATATTAAGATTGATACCAATGGACATTATAATAAGATATCTGCTATTGAAATCAGTGTGAACAGATGCACTCAGTCTCTCACTATCACAACTTAAGTGGTCATATTGAATACACAGCTATGACAATAATAAATATACGCCAATAAAGTGTGACTGAGAACACAAAAAATAAGCTTTTGGAGGAACTTGTGAGATCTGAACCATATTTTATTAACTTATTATTAAATTAACAGATCCATAACTTAGTAATTATAACTTGCAAATTTGCAAAAGATCTTCCATGAACATCATGAACATAACATCAGTGGATGTATATCAGTGTATCAGTGAATATCAGCGGACCAGAAGTAGTAGTGTGCAGTATTGGAGCATGTCAGGCCTACTTTCTTTTATAAGTGTACTTCTTGTGACTCCGTGCAGCACTGAGAAGCTGTTTGTCTTTCAAACAGCTACAGTAAAACTCTGAACAGGACTGCTCAAAGTTAAAAGTGATCAAGAGCTCACTCCTAATGAGCTCCACAGAGCACCTGTTCCTGCTGTCACTCCATTTGTTGGCCATTCTAGAAAAGATCAGAGCTGGACGCGGGGGAGTATCTGGAGATGCCATCGTTTCATATGGATTTTCTGTCACTCTGACTCTGTCGAAAGAACTGGCCCGTAACCCTAAAACAAACCAATCAAACCAACGATGGCAACGAGTATTACCCAATCAGGGGCAGAATAGGACGCGTCTCCACACAATGCGGGTGGGGTGATTTGCATGGGATGCTGTATAATGTGGACCTATGTAAAATACGGGACAAATCGCGTCCCGTATTGATTTGATACGGGACGCATCATTTTGCCTGTAAATACGGGACGATTCCGTATTTCACGGGACGGGTGGCAACCCTACTGTGAGTGTCTATTTTATTTAAAGATTTTATCAGGTGCCTGTGAGTGTCTGTTTTTATATAAAGAACAGAGATATAAGTCTGATGTTCATGACGTGGAAGTGGGTCATGGCAAAAACAAGGGAGATGTCTAAGGACTTCAGAAAAAGAGTTAATGTTGCTCTGTGGGCTGGAAAAGTGCTTTTAACAATTCACATTGTCTCAAAGCAGCTTTATAGAAGTATAGAAGCAGCAAAAAAATAGAAATAAATAAATACATACATATCAGGGCTGGGCGATATGGCCGAAAACTGTATCACAATATCAGTGTTTCATATCAGTCGATATCGATAATTACTGAACTTTTTTTTATGACCCATTTAAAATAAGGACCAGGAGAAAAATATATTACATTTAAACATTTTTATTTTAAGCTAAACCTTCCTCTTATCGTAATCCCTTCAATTATTAAGACAGAACTGTCAACAAAGAGGAAAACTCATATAATTAAAACGTAAACATAAGTCTAAAGTCACAATGCACACTTAACAATTATCTCTTAACATTTAAGGTGCAAAATGAAAGAAAATGAAAGAAATGCTTAATAAAGTGTAATAAAATAGTGCAATGTGTTAAATATAAACATAAACACTAGCTGTTCACCTTCTGGTGAATAAAGTGTTTTAAAATATGTGCAGTGTTTTTTGAACATAAATAAAACTGAGGTAGACTACTGTAATATAAAAAACAAACCTGATACCGAACAGTAAAGTTGTTTGAAATATAAAACCTGCAGAAATATGAAAAAGTAACTCAAGTTATTCTTACTCTAATCATACTTGAAGTTGAACTATTCAAGTATATTTTCGTAGACTTATAATTAGGGCTGTAGCTATCGAATATTTTAATAATAGTGTATTCTACCAAAAATTTCAACGATTGAATAATCTGATAAAATGTATTTTTGCTTAATTAAAGAGCAATATTAAATATACAAGAGTAAATAAGATGGGTCTCTTAAAATGAATAACTAATTGGTTTCCTTTTTTAGAAAAATGAACTTTTTAAATGCATATTATGCAATGCATACAACAGTATTTTCTATCAAAAATAAGCATTTAGATATTACCCATTGTTTCCCTATCTGTACTTTTACTGTGAACAATGACAAAGTTGACTGAGAAGAATTAATTACATTTAAGTGACAAACATTCTGGGTTTTAAATGAACCCTTTTCTGAGATGCAAAAACAAACAAAAAAAAAATTTCAAATTACTTTTTTAAAGTTATCAAAACTAAGGCATACATTAAAACAAATAGTAATAATAATACAAAAATACTGCCTTTAAGTCATGCAACTTAACTTTCAGAACTAAAAGATTCAAAATCTACAGCTCAGCCATAACAAACCTTTACTGTCTAATTTGGAATGCTTTGTGGTAATTAAGAGGCAAAAAACGGACAGGTTCTTGGCACTAGAGGCCATGCATGGTTTCACACCGAGTGCTTTAAGCATATATTTATTAATCAGAATGTAAAAATCTCTCTCTCTCATCGTGTGTGCTTTTAAAAGTCTTTAAATCAGCATGTGATTGCAACGAAAAAAGGTAACAACATGCTCAGAACTGAGGCTTGCCCTGCGCTTTGAAGAAATCATGTTTCCTGCTTTACTTAAGCGCGTTGTCACACACGCACACACAAAATAATTGCAAAAGAACGTGACGTGAGTTTTAAAATGAATTAATAGAGGCTTCGAGGCAAAGGAATTTGCCTCAAATAATTTTGTAATTGAGTTACTCGAGGAATCGTTTCAGCCCTAATTATAATATCCAAAATACTGCCATACTGGTGCGCTGACTTTTCCTCTTTTATTTACAGTTTCCTCGCTCACTGCGGCTCATTTTCTGCTTATCAGTCGCCGGTTACTGAAGAGGAATCCAGCACCAGCACGAGACAACGATATGGCACAACCAAAAGGATACTGTTACATGATTGGATAACGAGCCTAACGAGTGTTACGCAACTTGCCTTAATGCAACCAAACTTGCTTCGCAACCTCTGTTTTCTTCCGACGAAGAATAAAAAATATCAAACGTCTTATTGAGCACATTTTTTTATCGCTATCGATCACGTGTCTATCGTGATACATATCGTCATCGTTTTATCGCCCAGCCCTAAAACATATACACTATCTCAGGGACCTGCTGCTAAGAAACTGTGTTCATTCTAGTATTACTGCACACAATATTGTCTGAACTTACAGTATTTACATATAGTATTGACACTGGTCGGTCGGCGCTGTTTTTTGTTTACTGTCTTTTGTGTATTGTCTTTTTGTTAGGTAGGATTGTGTATTGTCTTGTAACCTTTTGTCTGCACTGTCTTGTCTGTCTTGTCCTGCATGTCTTGTTTGTATTGTCCTGCACTGTCTTGTCTGTCTTGTCCTGCACTGTTTGCACCAGGTTGCACAGTTACACTTTATGTGGCTAGGACTACTTACTAAGTCCTAGCCCTGTCTTTGCTTTATGTAGCACCATGATCCTGGCGAAACGTTGTCTCATTTCACTGTGTACTGCAACAGCTATATATGGTTGAAATGACAATAAAAGCTACTTGACTTGACACAGTTTAAAATGAATTAAAAAATATTAACTTAAAATACTATATATCTCTAACATCTATCTCTAATGAGCAAGCCAGGGGCGATGGTAAGAAGGAAAAACTCCCTGAGATGATAGGAAGTAAAATCCTTGAGAGGAACCAGGTGAAGATGGAAACCCATCCTCATTTAGGTGACACTGGACATAAAATAATGTAAATGTAAATAATGCCAATTCTATAACAGTTTGTAATAGTGCACTCTGAGAGCGCCTGAGAAACTAATGGGTCAGTGAAAAAAGAGGAGAAAATTGTTAGGTAGGATTGTAATCAGATGGTGATGTGGTGGCAGTTTTGATCTAGATGTATAAAACACACTCAGACTCAGAGGTGGTAGCAAAGAAGTAAAGAAATAAGAAACAAAGTCTACACAGTGAAGAAGCAAATTCTAGTGTTTCAGCTTTCCCTTTTGTACGCCAGGTGCCACACGCTGGTGTGTGTGTGTTCATGCGCCCTTCCTGGTTACTGAAGATGTATCTCTTTGAGTTATAACCTCAGCAATGCCACATTCCATTTTCAGTTCTTATTGAGCACATGCACGTATACTCCCCTAAAGTTCCCATTTTTATAGCACGTACAATGTTGACGGCTGGGACAAGGGCCTCTTGTTATTTCTCCTTAGTCTGACACATAGAATACTGTAAAAGCACATAATTATATAAAAACACATGATATTTAAAATTTCCACTACAATGGACAATGTTCATTATTTGCAAAGTGCAGACAGGGACTCCGGAAAGACTAGCTATGACAGCATAACTAAAAGAGACAGAAGGTGACAGTCATGAGGGATTCCTTGGACGAAAGCGTCCCACCACTCCAGTCAGCAAACCTGAGCGACCTGAGGGTGGCAAGGCGACAGCATCCAGACATCCCAGTTCACCAAACTCTCTGTCCATGAACACTCCAGATCTGCTCCTTTACCTAAGAAAAGCTATTTATAAAAAGCTAGACTAAACAAAGGTGTTTTCAGGCTGGACTAAAACACTGTGACCCAAACACTAATTGGCTTTGACCCCTGTTGTAGCCTTTTGTATATGAAGTACTACCAAATAGCCTACACCTTTTGAATGAAGTAGGAGTGACAAATCATAAAAAACTAAAGATCACTAGGGTACTGTGGTGTATAACCATTAAGTGATTTAAATGTAATATTTGTAATAATATTTGTGAAATTTAACTAGGAGCCAATATAATGTGATCGGGGTGATTGTGTTCAGATCTTATGATTCTAGTTAGGACTCTAGCTGCTGCGTTCTGGATTAGCTAAAGTTTGTTTATGCTCCTACTGGAACATCTAGACAGTAAAGCATTACAAAAATCCAACCTAGAGGTAACAAATGCATTAACTAGTGTTTCTGCATCATGTCATGACATCATATTTCTTATTTAGCACTATTTCTGAGATGAATGAAGGCTACACCTGTGAGATTATTTATGTGAGCTTCAAATGAGAGACCTGTGTCAATCACACCAAGGTCTTTTACTGCTGCACATGATGAAATAGAAATACCATCTAACGTTACTCTGAAATCAGAGCTTTCTTCTGGCTGCCTGTGGTCCTAGTAAAAGCACTTCTGTCTTCTCAATTTAAGCAGAAGGAAGCTAGTAATCATCTACTGTCTGATGTGCTTAACACAGTCTTCAATCTTATTAAGCTGGTACCTCACATCTGAGTTGGCTGAAACATATAGCTGCATGTCACCAGCATACCAGTGGAAGCTAATACCATGTTTATAAACAATTGTACCATGGGGTAGCATATACTGTATAGCATATATACTTCATAGACTGGTGCATCCAATAATGAGAAAAGGTATTTAAGGTGGCCAGTTGCAAGTCGTTGTTGACTCTACTTTGAAGAGTGGCAACATGGAGTCCTCAAAACAACTCTTAAGCCCTATTCAGACGGGACTAGTTTTACAGGGGGTCGTTAGAGAAATTTCAGTTTCAAAGACGTACTTTGTGATTTTAATCCTGTCCGAATCTGCCATGTCTGTCTTTTTCTCACACGACCTGTGTAAAGATTCCAGAGCAAATTACCTACTGTTTTTCAGCAAAATCGGCGCTCCTCTGAGAAATCTAATCCCGTCTGAATGTGAATGTCTGTGATTGCCGAAAATGTTTTTTCCAAAACGCGTTTTCTTGTCTGTTTTGGTCAACGTGAACTACCGTATTAACGCTAGCACACCGGTATTCAAGTTTGTACTTTCTGCACACCAGTAATGGATGTAAATATGTTTGCTACCATGCGAAGAAATAAAAAAATTAAATCAACAAGAAGAGCCAAATCATGTAAATTGTTAAGACTGGCTACTGTAATATCAGTTTCAGGTAAGAGTATTTATAAACTGCCTCACAAACCTTGTGGTTGTGTATACAATTTTCAAGCTGAAACTAAAACGTAGGTTCGCTCCAAACAGAAATTAAACCCAATGTTTCCTCCCAACTCCAGTGTCGTGCCGCTTTCTTTTTCACCGCCATTTTTACTATTGATCGGTCATTTGACCATACGCAATCCACGCATCCTGGACATGTGGTCTTGTGCAACGCCCACATGTAAAACTTAGACACTCCTACCTCCATAATAAACACAGAGATGTTAGTCCCGTCCGAATCCATACATGAAATGACAGACGTCGGCTGAAAAAATTCTAACTCAAACGTCGTTTGGAAAACTAGTCCCGGCCGAATAGGGCTTTAAATGAAACTCTTAAACAAAGATTGTTCAACATTATGGTTTAGGGGAAGGCTACAAAAAGTTATCGCAGAGATATAAGCTGTCAGTTTCCTTTCTGCACACACACCACAAACGGAGTCGCTTGAGGTATGCAAACGCACATTTGGCTTCATTTTGGAATAATGTGCTGTGGAGTGATGAAACAAAGATTGAGTTATTTGGTCATAACAAGGGGCGTTGTGCATGGTGGCAAAAGAACACTGCATTCCAAGAAAAACACTTGCTACCCACAGTAAAACTTGGTGGGGGTTCCATCATGCTGTGGGGCTGTGTGGCCAGTGCCAGTACTGGGAATCTGGTTAAAGTTGAGGGTCGCATGGATTGAGTGGCAATATCAGCAGATTCTTGAGAATAATGTTGTGGAATCAGTCACAAAGTTGAAGTTATGCCGGGGCTGGATATTTCAACAAGACAAAGACCCAAAACACTGCTCAAAATCTACTCGGGCATTTATGCAGAGGAACATGTACAATGTTCTGGAATGGCCATCCCAGTCCCCAGACCTGAGTATCATTGAACATCTGTGTGGTGATTTGAAGCAGGCTGTCCATGCTGGCAACCATCAAACCTAACTGAACTGGAGATGTTTTGTAAGGAGAAATGGTCTAAAATACATTCATCCAGAATCCAGACACTCATTACAGGCTATAGGAAGCATCTAGAGGCTGATATTTCTCCTAAAAAGGGTCTACTAAATATTGATGTGATTTTTCTGTTGGGGTGTCCAAATTTATACACCTGTCTAATTTTGTTTTGATGCATATTGCGCATTTTCTGTTAATCCAATAAACCTTATTTCACTACTGAAATATTACTGTGTCGTTTAATGCAACAAACTTGGTTGGTTTGACCCATGTTTCTGTTAAAGACAGAACATTAAACTTCTGATCAGTAATCATTTCATTAGCAATAAGAGCTTTAGATGCAAGAGATCTTATATTTAGCAGACCTAGATTCAGAACAAAGGTGCTGGCTGTGCATTCACTATGATCTAATTTTATGCTAATAATGTTACTAAAAAAATTTTGTTTTTAAGAGTTTTTTGTTTAGCTTAGTTAGGAAACAGACACAGTCTTTATATTGTGGCTACATTGTTTTGGATCATTGCCCTGCTGCAAAACCCAAGTTTGCTTCAGCTTGAGGTCACAAACAGATGGGTGCACACATGCATTGTTACTTTTACGACATATGTAATGGGACACAAACCTTCCAAAAAGTTAAACTTTTGTCTTGTCAGTCCACATAGTATTTTCCCAAAAGTCTTGGGGATCATCAAGATGTTTTCTGGCAAATCTGAGACGAGCCTTTATGTATGTTCTTTTTGCTCAGCAGCAGTTTTTGTTTTGGAACTCTGCCATGCAGGCCATTTTTGCCCAGTCTCTTTCTTATGGTAGAGTTCTTTAAATGTTGTTGTGGGGTCTTTTGTGACATCTTGGATGAGCCATCGCTGCGCTCTGGGGGTAATTTTGGTCGGCCGGCCGCTCCTGGGAAGGTTCACCACGGATCCATGTTTTCGCCATTTGTGGATGATGGCTCTCACTGTGATTCGCTGGAGTTATGTAGCATTAGAAATGGCTTTATAACCTTTTCCAGACTGATAGATCTCAATTGCTTTGTTCCTAAATTTCTTTGGATCTCGGCATGATGTGTAGCTTTTGAGGATCATTTGGTCTACTTCACTTTGTCAGTCAGGTCGTATTTAAGTGATTTCTTAAAAAAAAAAAATAATAATAATCAGGAAGGGGCCAACACTTTTTCACACCACTGTGGGGGAAAATAAATAAATAAATAAATATATATAAAGTTGTGCCTGTGTCCAAATACATATGGACCTAACTGTGTATATATAACTATATATCTATATATACACAGTTAGGTCCATATGTATTTGGACACAGGCACAATTTTCATACTTTTGGCTATGTATGGCACCAGAATAAAATGTAAATGGGAAAAAACCAAGATGTATTTGAAGAGCAGACGTTCAGCTTTAATTCAAGGGGTTCAACAGTCCCCCCATTTTCTAGGGGCTCAAATGTAATTGGACAAATTAATATAATCATAAATAAAATGTTCATTTTTAATATTTTGTTGAACATCCTTTGCAGGCAATGACTGCCTGAAGTCTGGAGCTCATGGGCATCACCAGAGACTGGGTTAACTCCTTTCTGATGCTTTGCCAGGCCTTAACTGCAACTGTCTGTAGTTGATGTTTGTTCATGGGTCTTTCTGCCTTTAGTTTTGCCTTCAGCAAGTGAAATGCATGTTCAATTGGGTTGAGATCAGTTGATTGACTCGGCCATTGCAGAATATTCCATTTCTTTTCCTTAAAAAACTCCTGGGTTGCTTTTGCAGTGCCGTCCAATCAACTTTGCTGCATTTGGCTTAATCTGGGCAGACAGTATATTCATTGTATATGTCTGCCCAGATTAAGTAAATTCTTCAGAATTCATCCGGCTGCTTCTGTCTTCTGTCACATCATCAATAATCACCAGTGACCCAGTGCCACTGGAAGCCATGCATGCCCATGCCATTACACTGCCTCCACTATGTTTTACAGATAACGTTGTATGCTTTGGATCATGAGCTGTTCCAAGCCTTCACCATACTTTTCTCTTCCCGTCATTCTGGTAAAGGTTAATCTTAGTTTCATCTGTCCAAGGAATGCTTTTCCAAAACTGGTTAGGCTTTTTTAGATGTTTTTTGGCAAAGTCTAATTTGGAAAAAAATGTGCCTTGTGGTGAACCCTCTGTATTTGCTCTCGTGAAGTCTTCTCTTGATCTTAGATTTTGACAATGACACACCTACCTCCTGTAGAGTGTCCTTCACTTGGCTGGATGTTGTGAATGGGTTTTGCTTTACCATGTAGAGGATCCTGCGATCATCTACTACTGTTGTCTTCCGTGGACGGCCAGGTTTTTTTTATGTTGCTGAGCTCACCATTGCATTCTTTTTATTGTACCAAACTGTTGATCTGGCCACTCCTGCCACTATGTCCCTGCTATCTCTCTGATAGATTTGTTTTGTTTTTGAAGCCTAATGATGGACTGTTTGACTTTCATGGAGAGCTCCTTTGAACGCATGATGTAGGTTCACAGCAACAGATTCCAAATTCAAATACCACACTTAGAATCAACTCCAGACTTTTTACCTGCTTAATTGATGAAGAAATAATAAAGGAATAGCCTACACCTGTCCATGAAACAGCTTTTGATTCACTTGTCCAATTACTTTTGGTCCATTGAAAAAGGGGGGTTGGCTATTCTCAAGAGCTGTAATTCCTAAACCCTTCCTCCAATTTGGATTTAAATACCCTCAAATTAAACCGTAGAGACTGCACTTTCTACGGAAGCGTATTGCATTCACTTGAGGAAAAAAATCTACTCTGTTTTTCTGAATTAACGACTTAATTATCTCAGAATTATGAGAGAATTTTTCATAAAAAAAAAAAAATTAATTGTTCTGTTTTTCTGAATTAATGAGATCCCTCAAAATCCTGCCAGGAGCTCTATTTTAGGTGGATTGCATTGAAGTAAACATGTCCCGCCTTTCAAGTTTAATCCAGTTTTATTTTACTTTGGGTTTGAGACATTGGGAGATACTGCTGTCTTTAAGTAATATAAATGGTATTGTTATTAGTGCGTCGACTTTGCGCCTGTTCGGACGAAAAGAACATTCTGATCTGCTTGACGTTGCTGTGTTTCTCCAGGATCAGTTGAACCGACTTCTGAGATAATTAAGTCGTTAATTCAGAAAAACAGAGCAAAAAACTTTTTATTCATGAAAAATTATTTCATAATTCTGAAATAATTAAGTCATTAATTCGGAAAAACAGAGTAGATTTTTTTTATTCCTGAAAAATTATCTCATAATTCTGAAATAATTAAGTCGTTAATTCAGAAAAACAGAGTAGATTTTTTTTCCTCAAGAGAATGCAATACGCTTCCGTAACTTTCAGCCCACTATACCTATACAACTATAGCTTGATTATGTTTTGGTAAATACGTAAAAAAACTAAATTTGTGCCTGTGTCCAAATATATATGGACCTAACTGTGTGTGTGTGTGTATATGTATGTATGTATGTATGTATATATATATATATATATATATATATATATATATATATATATATATATAGCTGCGAAAGTTAATGCTGGTTCTGATTAAAAGGTCACTGTTTATGGCTGAATAGCCGCAGACCAGTCCCATTCTGACCCATGTCCTCTGCCGAATCAGAACTGGACCAAGGAGCAATGGAAGGAAGTGGTCTGGTCTAATGAATCAAAATTTTCTTTTACATCACGTGGATGGCCGGGTGTGTGTGCATCGCTCACCCAGGGAACCCATGTCCCCAGGATGCACTAGGCGAAGAAAGTAAGCCGGCAGAGGCAGTGCAAAGCTTTGGGCAATGTTCTCCTGGGAGTCGATGCCTTGATAGGTCAGAGCAGTTTTAGCAGCAAAACAGGGGCCAACCAGATATTAGGAATTATATAATATACTACCTGAACAAAGAAAGTCATATTCCATAAGTCATAGCCATATATGATGGAAATAACTCATTATATTTAGTTTATAATTTATATATATTTAGATTATTCATTATATTCAGGTTGATCTCATTTTTTATGGACACATACGTTGCTGAAACTAGTCACTGCAGTAATTGTTCAAGGCTTTTCTTTGTTTTTGTCTATGCTGTGTGTGTATAGAATACATCTGTAGCTAGAATGCTTTCATACAATAGGTGCATACATATGTGTCAGTCTTTATGATTTGGGTATAAAATTTTGACAGCAGTGAATTAGGCAAAATTACAATATGTGTCATGATTGTGTCCAGGCAGAGGATTCCTAGTGACTTCTCATACAAATTATTCACAGCTATGTTTCTTTTCTCCCTTAAGCATGCATGGAATGCTTAACAAGCAGACACCTCTGTTCACATCTCAGGAGCTAAAACAGGCTCTGAAGAAGTTTAAAGGCGTGGATGACAGTACAAAAAGGAACTCAGAGCAGGTATTCTAATATTAATGGCTTAAAACAATTTATTGTAAATGTATTGTTAGTTATTTAATTTAGTTAACTTAGTTTTTTTAATATCATAAGGGTAAAGCGTCTTCACAAACACTGTTTCGCTCCATGGATGAACTCAGAAGAGACTTGGCCATGTCAGACTTGCTTGTGGAAACAGATGTCCAGATTATGAGTAAACTGTTGTCCAAATTCAGCAGCACTAACACTACCATGGAACAGCGGGTTGCTGCTTTACTTGACTTGGAGTACCTTGTTCATCAGGTGATAATTTTATTAATCTATTATTTAATATATTTAATATATTATAAAAATTTTAAAAGGATTTTGGAGATATGAAATACAGTGCATCTGGAAAGTATTCAGTGCTTCACTTTTTCAGATTTTGTTGTTATAGCCTTATTCCAAAATCGATTAAATTCATTATTTTCCTCAAAATTATACAAACAATACCCTATAATGACAACATGAAAGAAGTTTGTTTGAAATCATTGCAAATCTATTAATAAAAAAAAATGACAATCACATGTACATAAGTATTCACAGCCTTTGTCATCGCACATGAAAATTGAGCTCAAATGCATCCTGTTTCCACTGTTCATCCTTGAGATGTTTCTACAAATTGATTGGAGTCCACCAATCAATGTAGTGAATAAATTCCGAAAATTTCTGCAACATTGAAGGTCCCAATGAGCGTAGTGGCTGCCATCATTGGAACCACCAGAACTCTTCCTAGAGTGTGCCGCTTGGTCAAACTGCGCGATGGGGGAATAAGGGCCTTGATGGTCATGAAGTCATGAAGGTGACCAAGAACTCAACTGTCACTCTGACAGGGTCCAGTTTTTCTGTGGAGAGCAGGACCTTCCAGAAGAATCGCCATCTGGAGTTTGCCAAAAGGCACCTGAAGGACTCTCAGACCATAAGAAACAAAATTCTCTGGTCTGATGAAACAAAGATTGAACTCTTTGGCCTAGATAGCCATCGTCATGTCTGGAGGAAACCAGGCACCGCTCGTCTGGCCAATACCATCCCTACAGTGAAGTGTTTTTCAGTGGCAGGAACTGGAAGACTAGTCAGGAACGAGGGAAAGATGAATGCAGCAATGTACAGAGACATCCTTGATGAAAATCTGCTCCAGGGTACTCCAACGACCCTAGCTTGGGGCAATTCTCTGTCCTTGAATGGCCCAGCTAGAGCCCAGACTTGAACCCCATCTCTGGAGCGATATGAAAATGGCTGTGACCGACACTCCCCATCCAACCTGATTGAGCTTGAGAGGTCCTGCAAAGAAGAATGTGAGAAACTGCCCAAAAAATAGTGACAAGGTTGTAGAATCATACTCAAAAAGACTTGAGGCTGTAATTGCTGCCAAAGGTGTTTCAACAAATTTTTGACCAAATTTTTTGGCCTGTTCTGAGAAAATTTTGAATTTAATCCATTTTGGAATAAGGCTGTAACAACAAAGAGAAGCGCTGTAAATACTTACTGGATGCACTATAAATTTAAAGAAATGTATTTGCATTTTGGTAATTGATGTCTAATATTTCTAATCAGCCATGATGATAGCATTTTTAGTAAAATCAAGCAGATCACAATTTTATTTATTTTGTATTTTAGGTGGATAATGCACATAATCTGGTGTTAATGGGTGGAATAGAGATTTTAAATGATGCCTTAAACAATACAGATTTTAGACTTCAGGAAAGTGCTGCATTTGTACTAGGATCAGCTGTTTCTAGGTATGACAGCAAAATATCTTTTTGGTGCTATTACTATTGTTAAATATCTATTTAAAATGAAAGACTACATGTAATTTAGTTATGGCCTGGTGATGGTTTTCTGTTTTCAGTAACCCCTCTGTCCAAGATGCGGCTTTAGAATCTGGCACTTTACAGAAGCTACTGATTATGCTTGCAACCCCACGACCAATGACAGTTAAGAAAAAGGTAATTATCTTTTGAGTATTTTACACGTTGAATATTTTTACTATGTAAAGCTGTTTACTTTACACTTAAGATTTCTGCCATGTTGGTTTTCCTGTAGGTGTACAGTTCCTCGTCAAATCTGTCAGTGATTTACATTTACATTAACCAACAAAGCTGAAAATTGGGTAGATTATCTCCCATAATAGGAAAAACAGTATTGAGCACTTAATAGTTATTACCTGTAGGGTATAAATGTTTTTCCTGTATTTGCTTTGTCACACATCAGTTGTACCTATCAATTGCTGTTTAAGCCCTATAGGTATAGGGATCAGGATATTTGGGTATGGTTTAGGGGTTAAAAATTAAACATACTGTTTTTTAACCTTGATATGTCTGGCTTTCATCTTAACAAGAGCACAGACAGTGTTGAAAGATTTTCCAGAAAACATATGTCTAATTCGTAATTTAACCCAAACTTCTTTGTGCCAAGCTTTTGCATAATAATAATGATCCAAAACAAAAAAAAAATCACATTCCATTTTCACAAAGACATCCAGTATTTTGTAGCACTGCATGCAACTATCTTTACACGTATACATAGAGCAGCATTTTCACTGTTGAAAAGCTCATTAACAATTGATCACCTTTCACGTTTTTATTAGGTGTTATTTGCATTGGCATGTCTGTTACGTCACGTCCCTCCTGCTCAAAGTCAGTTCGTGAAGCTTGGTGGATTGCAGGTGTTAGTTGAGCTTTTCCAGGCACAAGGAGCTGAAGTTCTGTGTGTGAGGATTATCACATTGCTGTATGACCTGATTACCGAACAGGTCAATATTGGTGCAAACTTTTCTGAATGGATTTTATGTTATCTGATTATTATATATAAACATAGTATAACTGTGTGAAAAAGCCTGTATTTATATAAATACATGGTGTTTTGTGTTCTAGGATATGATCTCTCAAACTGGTATAGATCCTCAAACTACTCATCAGGAACCTTTCCAGCAATATGATTATATCCCACTGTTCCCCATGCTTGTGGAGCAGGGCTGGTGCAGTCTGGTGCCCGAAATTCTTTCCCGCTCGGACCATGATTGGAGGGAGAAGGCTTTGCAGACTCTTCTGGCCTTGATGCCCCACTGTCAGACGCTGTTTCTGCAGAACCCTACTTTGAGCACATCTCTTGGTCTTCTGCAGAAGCAATACCAGGAGTTAGTCCTTAGAGAGAGAAGCCTGGGAGAGGACGATGGTTACTTTGATGAGATTTTGGTTCTGGTAGAATCTGTAATGCTGAAAATTCAATAAAAATATTGGTGCTTTTCTACCCACTACATTTGTACATATGAGTGATTATTTGATTCACTGTATCCTTTGTCAGCTCAAACCAATCTGGCCATTCTGCACTAGTTACTAGCTTTTTTAGCAATAGCTAATGTTTGTTACATTTACAGCATTTGGTAGATGCCCTTATCCAGAGCAATGTACTAATGTGCTTTGAAGTCTCTATCAATAAATATATTAACACCATTGACACATTTTTTTAAATATACATAACATAAAACCAAACTGGGAATATAAGTGCTAATTTAAGCGTTTCAGGAACCTGTCATTTGAAGATAGCCGGTGACTAAGCTGTTTAGACCTCAGGGTAAGTTCATTCCACCAGCAGTCTTTGGGGATTTGTGGATCAGCATGGGAATGCTTTGTTTCCTATCTGGAAGGATGCTTACAGTATATCAGGTAGCATGGAGGGGATACTTGGTCCTCATCTTTTCTCCCTGTATACTCACTCTCTTGGGAAAGTTATTTCCTCACATGGGTTCTCTTACTACTACTATGCTGATTATACGTGGCTTATCTTCTCTTTCCCAACCTCGAATACCACAGCTTCTGTTCGGATCTCAGCACGTCTGTCAGACATCGTGGATGATGGCTCCTCAGTCGAAGCTCAATCCTAGCAAAACTAAACTGCTGATCATCCCAGGTGATCCATCCCTAGGTCATGATCTTGCAATATACCTGCATAATGATCTGATCTCCCCTTCAGTTCACAGCTCACAACCTTGGGCTAACTATGGACACTCAGCTGCCCTTTTCTTCGCATGTTGCTGACGTGATATGCTCATGTCATTTCCTTCTTTACAACATTAGAAAGTTTGGGTCATTTTTGTCCACACCGGCTGCTCAGGTATTTGTTCAGTCTCTTGTCATCACTACTGCAACTCACTGCTGGAAGGTCTACCTGTGACTCAATTTGTCCTCTGCAAATGATCCAAAATGCAGCTGCATGACTTGTTTTCATCCTGCCTAAGTTCTCACATACAACCCTGCTGCTGCGCTCCCTCCACTGGCTTCCAGTAGCTGCACGCATCAGATTCAAAACACTGATGCTTGACTACAAAGAAAAATGGAACAGCTCCCTCTTACCTCAAAGACCTCGTCAATCCTCGCACTGCACCTCGCACCCTCAGAAGCTACCAGCACTGCTCGATTGGTTCCACCATCTCTCAGGCAACAAGGTGTTGGAATGTACTTCCCCTAGGGATATGTACAGCTGAGTCACTGCCTATTTTCAAATGACAGTTGAGGACCTACTTATTCATGAAACACTTTGAAGTGCACTTCAACTAGCACTTTCTTCACTGTTTGTTGCATGTGTGTATTTATAAAGAAAATAAAATGCACTTTTTAAAAGTGATTTACTCTCATTGTATCTTACGTCTGTAACCTAGTGAACTAGAGTTAATGTTTAAATGATAGTGATATTTAAAGCACTTTTGTACATCCTTCTGGATAAGGGCATCTGCCAAATGCTGTAAATGTAAATATAAATGGCCTGTAGGGAAGAACCCGATATGAGCATGTCACATTAGCAACATGAGAGGAAAGGGACAGTTGATTGTCCTTGGTTACTCTGAGGTTGCAATCCATGGCTGAAGGGGAGATCAGATCATTGTGTAGGGATATTGGAAGATCCTGACCTAGGGATGATTCCCCTGAGCTGACCAGCAGTTCAGTTTTGCTGGGATTGAGTTTAAACTGATGAAAAATGAGAGGACCATGTAATTTATGGAGAGTCTGCATGAAGCAATTGCCACTCCTCCATGTTACCTGATTGTGGTTGACCATATCAAATGCCAGCGAAAGCTTGAGAAGGATGAGGACAGATGACCGCTTGGTTGATCTAGCAGCATGTAGCTTCTCAGAGACTGCCAAAAGGAGTGTCTCTTTGGAGTGTGCTGCTTTGAAGCCAGATTGTTTGGGATCTTGAAGGTTGTTCATTTTGTTGTCGCTTTCATTCAGTGAATTCTTTACTTTTCTATCACAATTAATTTTATTCCTATTATTTGTGAGATGCTTTTTTTTGTATCCTGTCTTCAAACAGCTAGCGGAGGAAATGCTCTTTGGATCTTTTTAAGACTCATAGTCATAGTCACAAAGCTAATGCTAAGGCTTGCCAACAGGAGCAACACTCCTCTCTGCTTCACATGTTTGCTCTCCTCAGTGAAGCACATGCTAAGAAACCTGAAAGAGCTCTGATCACAGGAGACTCCATCTTAATGTGAAATTAGCTAGGTCTTTAGGGGCTCCAGCAGCACTGGTTAGGTGTATTCTGGGAGCCAGTGCACCAGACAATGTTTTAGGGTCTTAGGCAAGCATAGATACTCGAAGGCCTTCGTCAGTCAGAGATTACTAAGAGTGATATTGTAGAAGTGTTTAAATTAGCAAAGGCGGTGCCCGATGCTGTAGTATGCTCTGGCCCCATCCCAATGTGGCACCCCATCCCAAACTGTGGTTAAACCCAGGGTTTACATTATAGAGAATGTGGCTGTTTCACGAGCTAAACAGAAAACTATAAAATTCTTTTATAAAATTTGTTTTAGTAACCTTGTTAGCATAAAATTAGCTCATAGTGAATGCACAGCCAGCACCTTTGTTCTGAAGCTAGGACTGTTAAATATAAGATCTCTTGCATCTAAAGCTCTTATTGCTAATGAAATGATTACCGATCAGAAGTTTAATGTTCTGTGGCACAGGAGAATCAGCAAGCTGGTTTGGAGACTAAGGATCAGGATACTCAGGTGAAGCTGGTGAGGTAAGAGAGTAGGAACTAATGTAGGAATGGGTTTATGCAGGAGAGGCAGAAGTTTCGAGCTCAGATCAGCAGGGGCCTACATGCGGGCAACCATCAGATTGGGCACACTGCTCTTTAGTAACACACACAGGGGTTTGGGTGGATTCATTGGAAGTAAAAGGTTTACACACAATGTGTGATGGCATGAAAGGACACTCAGGCACTTCAGTGTCACTGAGATGTTCCAAAAACTTGACAAGCTCACCTGCCATGTAGGAAAGCGACGGTATGCTTATAAAGGTCCAGCTGGCTGCCTGGAGGATATGGGAGGAGCGGTTGGCTGAAATAAAGATGCCAGCTGACACATTAGGCCAGCTGGATTGGCCTACTGAGGCTGACACTTCAGGCCAGCTGGAGGGGCCTGCTGAGTCGGCTGCTATTGACCTAAGGGGAAAAGAGGAAATAAGTAACCTTTAGTGGGAATAGTGGAACTAGTGCTGAAAATATACATGAGCAAGCCCGGTCTGTGAAGTAATATACTGACATCATGAGAACACAGTACACTTGGCAAGCTAGCAAGTAAGTACAAGCAAACATACCAATACCTATAGGGAGATTTACACAAATTACATTAATAACATTGCGTGAAAAGGCTTTAATTGTAATCGAAACTTGAAGAATTAACATGTAATCAAAAAATAACTATGAAATAGAATAGAATAAAAGATTAATTTCACTTACTCATTGAAGAGACAGAGGCAAATAATCTGTGAGACTTCTGATAAGAGTTGAGCGGCAAAGTGTGATAGAACAAGGAAATGCAGCGCTCTTGAATAATAGGAAACCAAATAGGCAGGAAAATCCATTAAAGGACATATGAGTAATGGGCGAAATTAAATTCCTGGAAATAAGGAGATGTCAGAAAGCAGGATATTAGGTCATAGAAGAGGCATATGAGGCATTTCTGGGGGAATTCAGAGAAGCAATGTAAATGAATAGGAGGGGCTTCAGGAACAACACTGGGAAATTGCCTAAAAATACTTAAATTAAAAGAGGATTCCAACAGGCTATGGATATTTTTCTTGAGCTCAATGGATCTCCTTCTCATCCAGGTCTGAAGAGTCTCTTCATTGTTTTATTCTTAATCTGTTTTAGTTAGTTCAGTTAGACAGTGTGGTGAATATTTGGCTGAAGACAAAAGGCCCCGGTTCAGCCTGCGATGTGTCCACAGGAGGGCTCTGAGTTCTAACACACGCAGATATATGTTTCAGCTAAGTCAGATGTGAGTCACCAGCTTAATAAGCTTGATGAATGTGTGAAGGACTTCAGACAGTGTATGCCTACCAACTTACTTTTGCTTAACTCTGGCAAGACAGAAGTGTTTTTACTAAGACCACCGGATTCAAGAAGCAAGCTTTCTGATTACAGAGTATCTCTAAATGGTCTTTCTATTTCATCATTCACAGCAATAAAAGACCTTTGATTTTGGGTAGCCTTCTTTTATCACAGAAATATTGCTATGATAATAAATATGATGTCATACAGTATGATGATATGATGTCACAATTCTAGTTAGTGCATTTGTTACCTTGGATTATTGTAATACTTTACTGTCTGGATGTTCCAGTAGGAGCATTAACAAGCTACAGTTAGTCCAGAATGCTGCAGCTAGAGTACTAACTAGAACCAGAAGATATGAACACATCACCCCTACTGTATATTATCCACATTGCATTGGTTCCCTGTCAAATTTCACATGAATTATAAAATACAACCTTACTAACCTATAAAGCACTTAATGTCAGGTCATGTGCCACAGTACCTGAATAAACTTTTGTTTTTTTATGATTCGTCACGCCTTCGATCAAAGGGTACAGGCTATTTGGTAGTACCTCAAGTACAAAAGGCTACTGCAAGGGTCAGAGCTTTTTCTTACAGAGCCCCAAAGTTATGTTTAGGCCCCAGCTAAAAACACATTTGTTTAAATCTAGCTATTTATGAATAGATTTTCTTAGGTAAAGGAGCAGATCTAGAGGGTTCGTGTGCATAGAGTGTTTGGTGAAATGGGATGTCTGGATGCTGTTGGCTTACCACCCTTAGAAGTCACTCAGGTTTGCAGACTTTGGAGTGGTGGGATGCTTTATGTCCCAGGAAGTCCTCATGACTGTGTCATCTTTTCCTCTTTCTCTCTGTCTCCCTTTCTCTCTCTCTCACTCTCTGTCGAGCTATATATGCCACTCCCAAGCTCCCAGGGTTCTGTGATCCTCTCTTCTTACGGAGCTACTTCATCAGTCTTGATGTTCTACCCCTGGTTTGCACAAAAATATTGGAACATGAGACTGACTGGCATGCCCTGTTAGATCATTTAAACACTTAATAGCTCTGAATCTATCACAATCATTTGGCATTGCCTGTATAGGCCTGCCTGTATTGCCTGTAACAATTTGGAATGTCCTGAAACAACTGTATTAAAAACTACATGCAAAACTGGTGGGAGAAGGAACACAGTAGTTGGTAGCAAACACGAAAGCTGTGAAGAAAGCCAAAAACAATATTCATACCTCATGTGCCATACCTCATGTGTCATACCAACCATGTAAACTAACAATCAACATTAACAATTGAAAGTCACCAAGAAATGCAGAGGAACCAAGGGTAACCTCTACCAAAGTAATGAAAAGGCCAAAGTGTAAAAAGAAAATACTTGCAATATCATAAAGGGGAATATGGAATGTTTCAGATATGTTTCCAGTGGCCTGCATAAAGCCCTGAACTCAATTACACTAAACACATTTGGGATGAATTGGAATGTTGAATACATGACAGACATAACAGTGTCTGACCTCTAATGTTCATTTGGTTGAATGGGGAAATCCCATGCACAAAAAGCCTTCCCAGAACAGTGTTGAAAATATCTTGAAAATAATCAAATGTATCTAGTATTCCTATTGTTAAATAAGTGATTATTATATTTTAACACAAGGCTTTTTAATTTCACTTTTTACTTATTTCAAATAATCCAATGCCACCAAGTCATAGCTGTCCCAGATATCAACTGACTTCTTGACTTGACAGAGAATCAATGTACAATCTTTTTTCCTCATGATGTTAGCAATACTGATCTCTAACACTGATGAATGTTAATCTTTTTGAAATTCAGTTCAATTAAATTTAGTTGTAAAGTGCTTTTAACAATACACATGGTCTCAAAGCACCTTTACAGATACAGAAACAAAGTACTAGTAGTGTTTTTATTTGGTGTTTCCATATAATTTTCCTCAGATTTGTGTGATTCCATATTTTTTTCCTCTGTTTGATCTGTAAAAACAGTTATAATTGACTATAGTTATCTTTCTTTGTTTTTTTGTTAAGTGTCTCATACAGCCAGAAGTTTGGATTGTTGAGTGAAAATTGTTTTGTGGCATATATGTGCTTGTTTTTTTTTCTACACAATTAAACATTTGAATGAACATCTTCTGAGAGGGGTGATTCCATACTTTTTGCCAGGGGTTGTAATCATCCAGCAACCTCCAATATAATGTTGCTCAGAGTTTTGGCTTCATTGTTTAACCCATATAGATACCATTCTCCACACTTCAGCCTTTCCATTACGTGAATCAAGGTTAATCTTGGCTGCAGAACAGTATTTTTGGTGAATTTGAATCTGGCATTCTGGCTTGTGATATCGTCGGCTCTGCTCAGTGGAGGTTGGTGGTGGTCACCAAATCTTGTCTGCTTTTTATTCATAACTCTCACAAATGTTTGTCAACTGCTATCAGCCTGACTGATCTGCTTGATGTGTGGATGATACCAGTGGTTTCTTTATTTTCAGAGACATTCCAAATCATTGTATTGGCTCTGATCAAGTCCCAATTTTCTTAGCTTCAAAAAATTACCTTTCTTTCACAGCCAGCTATCTTGTCTTCATTTTGGATTATCTCTTCACAGGTGTAACCCAGGGCTCAAACCAAAAATACACATTCAGAGCTATTAAGTTGTCGCTGTCAGGCGGAATCCTCGTATTTCCAAAACGGTTATTTTTCAAGAAATTAAAAAAATGCTGTACCTTATCTGCAATGCACAGGGTTTAGTCCGCGTTGCAGTGGATTGTCTTGCGCTAAATTCCTGTCCCCAGATGAGCACCAGAACTAGCGGGGGTCAAGATTTTTTTTCTTTGAGCCCAGTGTTTTGAAGACATTTACCTCAGAAGACGTGTTGATTCGTTGCGACTCTTCTTGATGAGAAATCAGAAGAGGTGGACAGTTGAAGTGTCCAATGGAGTTATGAGATTTGCGCACAAGCTATTTTCAAGACTTTAGATTGGTTAATAACTTGTAAAAATAACAGATCCACGTGGGGACTGACCAATAGCATCGATATATGAAAAAATATGAAATAGACAAAATTTGGACATACGAGGTTTCTGCCTGACAGCGACAAAGTGTTTAATCAATCATTCTAACGGTTTACCTGAGCAACAGAAATGCATGTTAGTCACTTGACAAATGGGTCTCCTTCCTCTTTTAATCTCCAACCCAAATGTCTCCAATGTTTAGTAAAAACAAAAGCTTTGCTCTTCTGTTCTAATGCTTTCAGAGACTGATATGTATACATATATTAAACATGCTTTATGCATCCTGATGGACCCCCTTTGCTTGGAGCCAAGAATTGATACAAATTTTGCACTCAAATGTCATTGAATGTTTGAAAACATTGGTTTGATACTTAAAGTAACTTAATCTAAACTCTCTAATAATGCTCATACTTTAACAGTACCTTTTAACACAATTGACATTATAGTATATTAATGAAGTGGTGATGCTTCAATATACATGTTTATACACACACACAAGTACATATTACATCCACATTTTTATTCATTTTTTAAATAATTTCTTAAGTCACAAATTGTTGATCCACAAACTAATGAACATTTTGCTTCTTTATGTTCATTTTCCGGTTCATGTTTGTGCAACACTTTGACTTAAAAGGTATGAATAAAAGAAGAAAAATTCAAACAATGTAAAAGAAATTGATTGATCAATTATAGGTCTAGTTTGACAAGTAGCTGTGAATTATTTTAATGTTCATTAAACCATTTTACTGCTTTATAATTTTGACATTATATTCAATTTATATTCACTGTCATTTTTTTGTTTTTGTTTTTTGAAGCTCTTTACTATATAAGATTGACAGAGGTGAAATGACATGGATTAGAGGAAGCACCATATAATTTGGTCTCATCACATTAGGATGTCTATGTCATCTCCATGGTCGTCCTCTTCAGTGACTTTGAGTGACAGTACTTCTTCATTTAGAAACAGACCACTCAGTCTTTCCTTGCGAGCCTGTCTCTGTTCTTTCAGATGTCTTTTACGCAAAGCCTTCTGCTGTAGTTTTCTCTGCTTTGAGCGTTTCTATGAAAAGGATTGCAAGCAGATACTTTAAAACAAGTAGGCAAAGTAGCATGTATGCATTTAAAAAGGAATAAAGCAAAATGCATGCGCAATAGACTTCGTGTAAATTGTGCCTTGAAAGCTGCTGTGAAATGGTGGAAATCAAACTAAAGAGCGGTCAAAAAGCTCAGCAAGTTCAGTAACAAGGTGAGAAATGTATTAAAAATGAGTTTTTTTGATGCCAGCTTTTCAAATGGATTATAATCTTCTAAAATATTAATGAATAACCAGGATATACATGACAAAATCTTACTAATTGATAGGTGGAATTACAACCCCTGGCAAAAAGTATGGAATCACCCCTCTCAGATGATGTTCATTCAAATGTTTAAATTGTGTAGAAAAAAAAAAAGCACATATATGCCACAAAACAATTTTCACTCAACAATCCAAACTTCAGGCTGTATAAAACGCTTAAAAAAAAAAAAAAAACAAAGAAAGATAACTACAGTCAATTACAACTGTTTTTACAGATCAAACAGAGGAAAAAAATATGGAATCACACAGATCTGAGGAAAATTATATGGAATCACCAAGCACTTTGCATTTCTAAAACAAACACCTGTATCTGATTACAACTGCTAATTAGTCTGCAGTTAAAAAAAAGAGTGCTTGCACACATTAGTGATGTGTTGAACCAAGATGATTGACATAACTCAGGGCTCCAACACGAGAGATGTCAGTTGAAACAAAGAAGGTGGTAAATCTTCACGGAATATTGCAAAAGTTGGTAGTTCCCAGTCAGCTGTGTCTAAAATCTGGACCAAGTACAAATCAAATGGAAAGGTTGTAAAAGGGAAGCGTACTGGTAGACCAAGAAAGACATCAAAGCGCCAAGACAGAAAACTTAAAGCATATGCCTTGAAAACAGAAAATGCACAACAAAACAAATGAGAAACAAATGGGCAGAAAGTGGAGTCATGTCTGTGACCGGACTGTAAGAAATCGCCTAAAAGAAATGGGATTTACATACAGAAAAGCCAAACAAAAACCATCATTAACATCTAAACAGAAAAAAACAAGGTTTCAGTGGGCTAAAGAAAGACAATCTTGGACTGTGGATGACTGGATGAGAGTTATATTCAGTGATGAATCACAAATCTGCATTGGGCAGGGTGATGATGCTGGAACTTTTGTTTGGTGCAGTTCCAATGAAATTTATAAAGACAACTGCCTGAAGAAAACATGCAAATTTCCACAATCATTAATGATATGGGGTTGTATGTCAGGTAAAGGTATGGGACAGATGACAGTCATTACATCTTCTATAAATGCACAAGTATATGTTGAGATTTTGGACACTTTTTTTATTCCATCAATTGAAAGGATGTTTGGTGATGGTAGCATCATTTTTCAGGATGATAATGCATCGTGCCATAGGGCAAAATCTGTGAAAACATTCCTACAGGAAAGACATATAATGTCAATGGCATGGCCTGCAAATAGTCCGGACCTCAATCCAATTGAAAATCTGTGGTGGAAATTAAAGAAAATGGTCCACGACAAGGCTGCAACCTGCAAAGCTGATCTGGCAACTGCAATAAGACAAAGCTGGAGACAGATTGATGAAGTATACTGTTTTTCATTAGTTAAATCCATGCCTCCGAGAATATAACAACTCTCGAGTTGTTATAAAAGCCAGAGGTGGTGCAACAAAGTACTAGTAGTGTTTTTATTTGGTGATTCCATATTTTTTTCCTCTGTTTGATCTGTAAAAACAGTTGTAATTGACTATAGTTATCTTTCTTTGTTTTTTTTTTTTAAGTGTTTTATACAGCCAGAAGTTTTGATTGTTGAGTGAAAATTGTTTTGTGGCATATATGTGCTTGTTTTTTTTTCTACACAAACATTTGAATGAACATCTTCTGAGAGGAGTGATTCCATACTTTTTGCCAGGGGTTGTAAAACGTGCAGTTTCCCTAATTGTTTTCTCTCGAATGTCCTATAAATAATAAATATAATGAATTTATATACATTTTATAAACCAGTTTTGTAAATAATGCCGGTGATGTGAAGTAATACAGTCCCCTCTACAACTATTAGAAAGGCATGGCAAGTTTATTTGTTTTTGCTGCAGTCATTTGGGTTTAAGATCAAAATATGAATATGAGAAAAGTGTTTAGAATTTTAGCTTTTATTTCCTGGTATTTTATGTAGGTGTGTTAGAGATCAAACATAGCACATTTCACAGCAGACCACCCATATTTTATTCAAGCAAAAATACTGGAACAAGTAACTGACGTATTAATTTAGCGAAACATGCGAGTCCTGTTAGATCAATTGCTTAAACAATAAATACCTCTGAACATTTACTATTATTTTTAGCCTTTCACCTGTAAAGACTATATTTTCTGTTAAAAAGTGTATATGAAGATCAGAGAGCTGTTTATGCAAGAAAAGCTAAAAACAGCAATCTGTACAGCAGTGTCCTGTAAAAAAAATTAAACTACTGATCACCCAAGCAACAGCAGTTAAAACATTGTCAGAGCTGTAAAGAAAAAACCAACAACAGACAGGCATAATCTACAATGCAAAGACACTGAAAGCAGAAATATGGAAAACTGGAATTCAGAAAGAAGTACAGAGAAGAGCCACATACATTCTGGAACCAAGATTTACCTCTACCAATGGAAAATCAATGAAAAAAATGACCTTTAGTACATCTGACCCGCAATATTTAATTGCAGTGTACTTTGCACCCTATAAGGGTTATCATTTTATAAAACCTTTTAATTTAACTCTGTTCTGTAAAAACTCAAAAAATGTGCTTCACTGTTTAAATATTCCACTAGGAAATGTTTATCTTATGCCTACCTTGGAATCTCGGATGCGCTCAGCCACAGTGGCCAGGTTGCCATCACTGTGAGCACAACTGATGCTTGTGGACGAATTAGAACTTGCGCTACTGCTGGTGGTGCTAACCATGCTGACACTGCTGCTGCTCTGCACACTTACAGCACTGGCACTGCTGGGGACACTCCTCTTCCAGCTGTCTCGCAAACTTGCAGGTCTCTGGCGTGGACTGTGATCTTTGATGTAGTTCCTTACCTGGATAATCACAAGATTAAAACAAACACACAGCTACCAGTTTTTAGCTCTTGTTTTTCTTGTGTCTACACTTACTGCCTTTAAAACCTCACAGAGATGTCACTTCCTGTGCTTTAATCATTTGACAAATGACCATGTGATATTTCAGTTTCAGCTGTCAAGATGGGGTGCTAAGTGTGTATATATATATATATATATACACACACACACACATATATATACGTATACATATATACGCTAGGTGCCGCTAAAATCAGAAAACTTAGACCCTTGTGTCTAAATGAGGTGAAATTAGGTTTGATACATATGTGCTGAAAGTGTAATGTTGGGAATGACCCAAGTACTTAAAAAAATGGCCACCACTATTTCAGTAGGCATTTTTCACAACCAGCACTGAACTATCTTCATAAATCTCCACAAAAGGTTATCTTGGCAAGAACCGGAGAGGACTGCCTGTAGCTATAATTAGGGAGCCAAGCACATAGTCATTGCTGTCATTGGGATTCTTCTTCTTCTTCTTGCCCAAAACTTTGTAGGATGAACAGTTTGGGCTGAGGGATTAGCAGTTATGAACCAGGAAACAAAATAATATTCCAATGTTTTATGTTTTGGCTCATAACTTGAATACAATTATTTTTGTTTAATAGGCAAACTACATTTAAAAATTAATATTGCTTTTTTTTTAAAGTACTTTCACTATCAATGAATACTTGAATACTGGTTCAATAGATTGCAACAGGCAGTTTCAAAAGGTATTTTTTATGGGATACACACTCAGCTTGACTGTACCTTTACCTTGACACCAAATACTGTACAGTGCAAAAGTTTTAGGCTTCTTTTGTGTGAAGAAATGCTGTAAACTAAGAGCTTTCAAAAATATATATTTTAATTGTTATTTTTATCAATTTACAAAATGCAAACTGGGCGAACAGAAGAAAAATCTAAATCAAGTGATAGTTTCTGTCTGGGATTACAAGAAGAAACAGAAGGATTTGAGGCAGGCTACATCCACAGATCTGAGGTTATCTGTGTGTGTTATGTTTGGAACAGTCTACCTGTTTGGAACTGTGTACAAATGTACCTAGAAGAATTTATGTGCTTTTGCAGATAAAAGGTGGTCACACCAAATATTGATTTGACTGAATCTCTGTTCTCAAAATAATAAAAATAATTTTTAAAAAAATTCTAATTTTAAAACTTTTTTTTTTCCCACACATGGATAAAACTTTTGCAAAGTACTGAATGTGACAACCTGACATAAATCCCAGGACCATATGACAAATATTTTTTGCAAATTATGCATTTTTTTGTTGCTGGAGCTGGTAGATGTCTAGATTTAGGATCCAAATAAATTAGGGGTGTTCAACTCAAATTTTGTTTGTTCCAAGAATAAAACATGTCTAAACTACCAGCTCTCACTATTACATGTTGTTCACTCACTGCATTTCCAATATGTTAGTTCCAAAAATAAAATAAATATTGTATGTCAAATGGTTGATAAGAATTAGTTAGCGCACACTCTATGGCCAGCTGTTTAGCATTTTGAATGGTGCACAAATTGTGTTGTAAAGTTTTGACTTGGAAATTGTTTTGTAAAAAAATTTGACTTAGAAATGAGAAGATGCAGCTAATGCAATTATCTAAATTTTATTATTCTGCAGTAGCCAAATGGTTGTCATATTTTGTCGAATTTTGTTAAAATTAAGTGTGAATGGACTGTGGGCAGCACAAGGCTAATGTTATAAACCCAGCAGGAATCTAGGGTTAGTCTAACTTCATTTCTCTGTGCCTGAAAAAGTCAGACACCCTAAATATCCAGTAATACTCTTACCAATAACAAGGTTGGTGTCCATTGTTTATGAGTTGCTGTGTAGCTATTTTTTTTTTTGTTTTTATTTCAGTTGGCTTAATAGTCATCAATGTCATTTAAGTTGACATTGTTAAGTTAATAGGCAATCCCTATTAAAAACAGATGAAATCTCTATGAAATACAAATGTACACAAATCCTATATTACATTTCATTACATTTACGGCATTTAGCAGACACCCTTATCCAGAGTGACTTATAACTAAGCAACTGAGGGCTAAGGGCCTTGCTCAGGGGCCCAGCAGTGGCAGCTTGGTGGACCTGGGGTTCGAACCCATGACCTTCCGATCAGTAGCCCAACACCTTAACCACTGAGCTACCACATCCCCCCATATGACGTTATTTTACTAGCATATGATTCAATCTAACAACTTTATATGATTTGATGAGTCATTTCAGAAGCGTGACCTGTTCTGACTTGTCAGATATTGGTTGCATTAAAATAACTATTGTGACTTTCCTAGTACATAAAATACAGTACAGCAATGACCAGTTTTAAAAATTTCAGAATCACAGGTAAAAATTCACAGTTGTAAGATTTAACGCCATTCTTAGAGGATTGAGAAAGTACTACATTCACAAATAATGCTTAGATATTTTTCATTTTTTTCCCTTGTTTTACTGACCTGTTTTAGTTTATCATCCGTTAGGCAGTTAAGCTCAATGATGAACTCGCTGTCAGTTGGAGATATCTGAGCACTCGGGTCGATTATTTTAATTATGTCAAGCTGCTCTCGCAGCCCCATTTCTGTACTCACTTTCCGGCTTAAATACTCAATATACTCCACCTAAAAGAAAAACAGGCAATGTTTTTAGAGTAAATGTAATAAAACATTACAAACAAAAATCTTCGTCCTTCCTGAAAGTCACCAAAATGATATGATTTAAATTGATTAAGATTCATTCCTCAGCAACTAAGTAGCAAGTAATAGCTTCCGACTTGTTTGAAGCATAATACTTTAAGGCTATTTTTAGCAGTCATATTAGTTTTTGTTGAGGGTCAAATTTGTTATACGACACAAGAACTGATATACAACACAGGTCCTTAGCCAATCTCCTGAAGATAGGGTAAACTCTTCTGTTGGTGCATTCAGAAGACACACATTAGTTTTAAATAGGGATGTCCCGATCGGGTTTTTTTGCCCCCGAGTCCGAGTCATTTGATTTTGAGTATCTGCCGATACCGAGTCCCGATCCGATACTATAATACATTAAAAAAGAATAAAGAAGACCGAATAAACAGATCCAGGATGTTCCTTATTTTTTATTTAATTCACCTTATTTTAACATTCAACAACATCTGTTAACAAACAAAGCACTTCTGTGAGGTAGCTTGAACAATCAAGTAATAAATAACATAAATTCTTCACTTTTGGTCTTTAGTGCAACAATAAAAAAAATAAAAAGTCTAATATAAAAACAAATAGCACCTCAACTTAAAATACCCGGCAGGCATGTAAACAAATAAAAAAATAAAAGTGTCACAGTGTTTGCAAAGCCAGTAATGTGCTTTTAGGAACTGCACTCCTAACTCTTACTGTCATCACATGTTTTTCTTAATGAAAACTAACATCTCTAGCTTGTCAGGTTTGAGCCTGTTTCTGTTCTCATCAAGGACGTTTGATGCATAGAGGGAAAACTGATTAGCATGTTCTTTCCAGTACTGAAGTGGGTTGCTTTTCTTAGGGGTGTTTTTTTCTGAGAGGTAGGTCTGCACTTGAGTTTCTGCTGATGTGGTACTCACGGACCGTCCCTGTGACTGCCTCTCTTGTAAGATTTCCTTAAAGGCGATGTCCAGGCTGCTACATGCTTCATGACATGGTGCCTTGCTCACTGGCTCTGCTGCAGCCTCATTTTCCTCTGGCATTGCACTGACAGCCCTCCTCCCCTCTGCCTTTTCCACCTCCTGGATAAGGTGTTCCTTTGCAAGCAACAGGTTGGCTGACTTTGTGAAAAGTCTTCGGCTGGGTTGCCTGGGTAAACGCGCTGTATTGTGTCGGGTGTTTGTTTTTGAGATGCCGTATCAGGTTTGTTGTGTTAAATGTAGCCTTTTCCTTTCCACCTCTTGAAATCCCAAGTTTCATATCTCACAGTTTGCTATGGCAATGTTGTCATCAACTTTATAATACCTCCAGACCGCAGACATGCTCGCGCTTTCCGCTTCAAGCTGCTTCCGTGTTCTACTTTTAGCCAATAGCGTCTCTGCAACAAAGTGATGTCATGCCGCACGCGCTGCTGTTTCTGTGTGGAGTCAAAGGTGCCACCGCATAACTCTGTGCCACCGCATAACTATAGATGTGTTAAAAATAATGAGAATATTTTTACATATATATCCGAGTCCTGATCGGGAGGTAACATCCGATTCCGATCGAGTCTGAAACCACGTGATCGGGCCCGATTTCCGATCACGTGATTGGATCGGAACATCCCTAGTTTTAAATACATTTTTGAATTTGATGTTGCCCTGTTGAGACTTGAGACTGTTGAGGTTTTCTTCCACATATTTGCCTGAAATTTACCAGGATTGTTCCAAATTATGAACTTTGCAAGCAAAATTAATTTTGTCTATTTTCGTTGAACTATGTGTTCAGAACAGTATATACTACGCGTTCGTTATCCTCTTGGGTCATTTTGACTCGGCCACATTTAGTGGGGCAATAGGTCACACTTTTGCCCTTTTCAGCGCAATGAACATACATACAGACACAAAAATGCACGTAAAATGTCCACTAACACACGCACCCAAAACACACACTCACACCCCACACACACACAAACTGGGCACTGCATTTCATTAGGCCTCCAGAAAAGAAAAAAAAGCCAAACATTTGTAATTATTTCACACTTTTGATATGCCTTCGACTAGCAGAGGGCAAAATATGATCTACCGAAATGATGCTACATACACACACACACACAGTCAAACACTGTTCGAAGCATTGGGCATTGCAATTCAGTTGGTCTCCAGACAAAAAAAAAAAGCTACACATTTGTAAACATTTCACACACACACACGCACGCACACACATGCACACACATGCACACACATGCACACAAATTGGGCATTGCATTTCATTAGGCCTCCAGAAAAAAAAGCAACACATTTGTAAATATTTCTCACTTTTGATATACCTTTGCCTAGCAGAGGGCAAAATATGATCTACCGAAATGATGCTACACACACACACACACACACACAAGCACTGGGCATAGCAATTCATTAGGCCTCAAGAAAAAACAAAAGCTACTCATTTGTAAATATTTCACACTTGTTAGATGCATTTGTCCAGCTGGGGGCAAAATCTGATCTACCAACAAGCTTTACACACACACACACGCGCACACGCGCACACACGCACACGCACACACACACACACACACACAGAGACACACACAGAGACACACACAGAGACACACACAGAGACACACACAGAGACACACACAGAGACACACACAGAGACACACACACCTTGGGCATTGCAATTCATTGGGCCTCCAAAAAAAACAAAAACAATCATTTGTAAATATTTCACACTTGTTATATGAATTTGTCCAGCTGGGGACAATATCTTCTCTTCTTCTTCTATCAACAATCTTTACACACACACACACACGTTGTGTTTTCATATTCAAATCATATTTGTTTCCTCTCTCTTATTTATGAATTTAGTTGCATCAGTCAGCTTTGGCCTGGAGATATGCTGAGTAATGTTTGACATTTATCAGTCAGTGGTTATCCAAAATAATATTTAATAATTTCTGCTTATTTTACTCAAAACATGCCAAAATTTCATAAGGGTTATCATTCATAAATTAAGTATAATAAAACAAAACATAAGGAGGTAAACAAAGTTTTATTCACATGAAATTATGGCATGTTTTTGAGAGTGTGTGTGTGTGTAGCCTGTTGTTGGTTGATCAGATGACATCAGGTGGATATTACAAGTGTAAAATAGATATTATACACATAATGGTGTTAATTATAGAATTTTTGATTTTTAAGCATTCAAGTCAATTTGGCCTGTAAAAAAACAGGTTTTATTATTTGCTGACATTAAAAATGGTCAAAATGGTTTCAAAACAATCTCCTGCCCTTGAAATATACCAGCCTGTAATCGTGCATCAACTTTTGTGCCTCTATAGTGAAAATAATTCAAAATTTCTGGGGTTTTTTTTACTAAATGAGGCATTTTTGTATATAAATAAGGTTTATTATACCAAATATATATATATATTTTTTTTTTTTTTGCAAAATATATGTTAACATGTTGGAAACAAGTTAGACTAAAAAGGTAAAAAAAAAAAAAAAAAAAAAAAAGGCTATCACATATAGTTAATTTTTTATAAGCAGTCAAAACAGACAAGGTCAAGTTGACTCAGAGCTCCTAATTTGTATAGGACAACACAAGGGTTAAGCATATTTTGGAAACCAATTAAATGTTACCAAATAGTACTCTGCTGTTTGTCAGACATACCTGTTCATCATTGGTCATCGCAGTCCAGGGCAATTCATCCAGGTTCCGATGAGGTTTAAGCTTTCGTTTTGAAACAAGGCAGGGTGAGCTTGGTATACTGGGTATGATGTCTGAGACTACATCACTGGCAATATCACTTCCTGGCAACTGAAAGAATGCCATTTTAAGGTGACAGGATATTAATCACACACATTTGTTTCAAATAAATCTCTCTTTACACCTCATTTAATGATGAATGAAAATTTCTGCCCTTTGAGTGCCACCTCCAACACGCCACTCTAGACCAAACTTTACTGTGGAGACTGTGGAATGTGACCATTGCGTGAATTTATTCGTTTATTTTTAAAGCCATGTCAGCATCTCACGGCTTGCGAAGTCTGTTTCTCATTGCCAGAGAGTCCAATATAACCTAGGATCCAACAAAACACTGTATCGTATTCACCCTGTGTAAAATGTCAACTTTAGATAAAATGTTCAAAAGTATAGGGTGGTCAGTATTTACTGATTCCAGTGCTTGGAGACAAGTTCTTGAGTGAGAAAATATATATATATATAAAAAAAAAAAAACTTACATCCTTCACAATTTTCTATAGTTTTTTTTTTTTTTTTTTTTACATGCACATGCTTCAACTGTAAATGGAGAATTTTCCTGGAATATAGATGATACCACAACAATGATCTCCAATGACTGCTGTTACTGAAACACAGATACACCGATTTGGATACATCAGAAAAATAGGCTCATGTTGTGGAGCATTGCCTCATATATACAAGTACTGTATTGCTGGTGAAACTTATTTTGATTATTTTGACTTATTTGGTCACTTTCTTTTTTCCTTGGGTCAATTTTGAAATAATGCTTAATTTTAGAACAAAGCTGTATCTAATTTAAATAGGTTTTCTAGATGAGGATTTATCCAAATCCCAAAAGTTTATGTACTTTGGTTTGATTTCATACAATAGATGATGCTTAGGGTGAAAAACTGCTTGGTAGGCTGGAATGCTTAAGTTTAACCGCATATTGTAAAGCAAGTTTCAAATGTCTGTTCTGGAGTGAAGGTTCTTTGGCTTCTGTGTAAAGGCTTTGAACCAGAGAGGTTCTAAATGCTTTTAATGCTAGCTGTATTCCTTGATGATGTATGGTGTCTAATACCATTATACACAATTTTCTAGCAGTCATATTTGCTAGCATAGCCTAGTCGAGATCTAACTATTACATTATAAAGATGTAAGAGTACAATGAAGTCATCAATCCATTTTGACTTTACCAGAACTTTTAAATATCCAATGCCTTAAGACATTTTTCCACAAGGTGTGGAATGCAAGACCTATGAATTTTACTTTTTTAACTATGTTGACAACTTCTCTATCCAAGAATAGCTCTGGGTCAGGATGCAGGGCTGCAGGAGGCAAAAATGCATACAAAAAGTCTGTTTTAGAAAAATTAAATCCATTTTTAACTGACCATACAATTGTCTTATTTAAGCATAACTGCACTTGTCTTTTGATTTCATTTAGTTTTTTACGTTTATTGTGTTTTATAACATCAGGGATACTGTTAATTTTGATATTAAAGTGGGTTACTGAGAGAATGATTAGAGAAGAGGGACTCTTAGTTGTTACCCATTTGGATTTGATAGGCTAGTTCCTACATGTGTACAGAAAAGCTTGTTGGATAGGAAATTGGAGATAAAAATTGGTCATTTCCCCCTGAGCCCAATGGACAAGAGAAATATGGCTGATTTAATTTCCAAAGACTATTATATCATGGCCATGTTATGTCTAGCCACTTGATTGGAATTGGTTCTTCCAACCACATATCTATACAAAGACTGAGCCGCACTGTATTGGAATGTAGATACCCTGAACCCTTCTTCATAACAACTGAACCTCTCTCCTTGAAGTTCTTTATGTATGGCGGATTTAGTCGGCGGATCTTACTAGCAGCAATATCCTTGCCTGTGAATGTCTTTTTGTGCAAAGCAATTATGTCTGCACCTGGTCCTTGCAGGTAACCATGGTTAGCAGAAGAAGAACAGTGATTTCAAGCACCACCCTTCTTTTAAAGCTTGTATAAAATAGTGTTAATAAATAAAGTGTGTTACTATAACAATCAGCATGATAGAGTGATCTTCAGCCTTGTCCTAATTAAAACACTGACCTGTGTTATGAGAATCACTGACATGATGTCAGCTGGTCCTTTTGTGGTAGGGCAGAAATGCAGTGGAAATGTTTTTTGGGATTAAGTTCATGACTTTGCAATTAATTGCAAATCATCTTTTCACATAACATTCTGGAATATATGCAAATTGGCATCCTAAAAACTGAGGTAGCACACTTTGAGAAAATTGATATTTGTGTCATTCTCTAAAATTTTTATTAATCTTTAATTAAAATTAATCTTCAATTTAATCTTCAATTAATTGTTAGGATAACGCCAGCAGTAATGTGTTTTTGAGTATTTTGCACAATGCTGAAAGTCATATTGTGACTCTTTGAAATACAGTAGACATCTCTTATTTGGTTTTATGATGAAATTCCAAATTTAAATGTTAACCCATGTTTATTTTGACCAGAAACCCACCACTGTCACTTTAAGCTTGAACCACATGCAAAAACAGATGTCATTTGTGATACTGCTGCTTCTGATAGACACTACTGTGCTGCCTCAGTGTGCATTAAGAATGCTCTTACCTGTTAACATGGGCACCAAAAAAAAAGCATTGATTCTTTAAAAAAGAATCACCCAGCAAAAAATAAACTTAATTCAGTTTGATTACAAGCTTTATATAATCAAGATGTCTTATTTTCAGAGTTTCAAAGTCTGAATATCCTACAGCACCTTTAAGTCATGCAAATTTTATGTTCCTTTGTTGAGCCTTACCTGCCACTCAAACTCACTGTCTGACCAGTCCCAGTATGTGCTGATAGAAGATGATACATCACTGCAGACACTTCCTTCTGGGAAGAAGTCAAAAGAAGTGAGCTCCTGATCATCCAGGAGAGAGAAGCAATCATCTTGATCTCCCACAGACACAGACGAAAAGAGCTCCTCACTGCACTCTGAACTTGCTACACTGGTGCCACATGATGTCAGGTTCCATCTAAACCAAAATGGCAAAGGAAACGTGCATAAACTAATTAATTTTTCATAATAAAACCTGACAGATAGAACTATAAAGATACTGTGAGATTCACATCAATATTTACAAAAGTAAAAACAATTGTACAATACATACAATTGGACAATGGTCCAAATCTGCCTAACCCATAAAATATACAGAGACCATTCATTCATTCATTCATTCATCTTCTACCGCTTATCCGAACTACCTCGGGTCACGGGGAGCCTGTGCCTATCTCAGGCGTCATCGGGCATCAAGGCAGGATACACCCTGGACGGAGTGCCAACCCATCGCAGGACACACACATTCTCATTCACAAACGCACTCACACACTACGGACAATTTTCCAGAGATTATACAGAGACCACCTTGGACCCAATTGCTCCAGAAAGCAATGATTGGCACACATTCTAAGCTACGCAGTTACACAAGATTCCCGCCTCCGCCTTGTGTGTGGAGTTTGCATGTTCTCCCGTGCCTCGGGGGTTTCCTCCGGGTACTCCGGTTTCCTCCGCCGGTCCAAAGACATGCACGGTAGGTTGATTGGC
Organism: Tachysurus vachellii; assembly: GCF_030014155.1. Taxonomy (NCBI): domain Eukaryota; kingdom Metazoa; phylum Chordata; class Actinopteri; order Siluriformes; family Bagridae; genus Tachysurus; species Tachysurus vachellii. The sequence goes on from NC_083472.1 coordinate 15,834,556, forward strand.
ATCTCTGGAAAAATTGTCCGTAGTGTGTGAGTGAATGAGAGTGTGTGTGCCCTGAGATGGGTTGGCACTCTATCCAGGGTGTATCCTGCCTTGATGCCCAATGACGCCCGAGATAGATACAGGCTCCCCATGACCCGAGATAGTTCGGATAAGCGGTAGAAAATGAATGAATGAATGAATGACAGGTCATACACTAGCTTAACATGTCCCGTGGTCAGAGACATTTATGTTTTACTTTAATGTATTTTTTTTTAAGATATGGTGAATCTGCAGAACACTTATTTAAAAATATTAAACCTCTGTTCACAATATTTTTTTATTTATATGGTTTATACAGACAAAAATGCAATTGTTTTGCATTGTTTATTATTGAGAAATTAAAAGGAGCTTTTCAGTCTAAAATCTGTTCAAAATATTCTGAGAATGAAATTAAATCATGAACCACAAAGCCAGTGAATCAAATCGTGAGCAGAGGGTATCATGTAAAGGTTTTCATTTATTCGGCTCATTCAACATTTGTATTGTTTAGTCACCATCAGAGAAGAAATTCTTTGTATGAGCAGCAGTGAATGTCTTTAATAGATCTGCAAGTGCACCTGCAAGTGTTGTTATACCTGTTGCTGTGGAAGCGGTGCAGAGGGTCTGTCCGATGACAAGATGATTGCCGACAGCCAAAGTCACTAACGTCCAGCGTGCCATCTTCACTCAGGTTTCCCTGCTGCAAGAGCACTGGAAAAGGTTCCTCCGGAGCAAGGAAGTCCTTGTGAATGTTATCAGACATTTGAAACCTGAAAACCATGAATGAAAGAGACACAAGCCTCCAAGATGTCTTTGGAAGGGTTTAAAACATATATTATATTATATATACGTTCTTAAAGAAAGAGTTTGTTATATTTCCCATGTTTTAAGACAATGGTATCAATCTTAGACAAGTTAGTTAATTAGTTTGCCAGGTGAGCTTAGTTTAAGGGAAACCAACTTAGAGGTTGTTCCACATTATTAAGCAAATCACAGTTCTCATGCAATATGGGGAGGAAGAAAGAATTTTCTGAAGATGAAAAGTGTGAAAAAGTGCAAAAGAAAAATGTCTTGCAAAAGGCATGAAAACAATTGATATATCTCAAAAACCATAATCATCGAACTGTCAAAGCATTTGCCAGTGATTCACAGCCGAGAAGAATTTGATCAGATAAAGGTTTATTAAGAAAGGTTTCTGTCAGACAAATTTATGTTATTAAAAGAGCAGCTATACGAAAAGCCACTGCTGAGCAGCGAACAGGTATTTGTCACAAGAACCTCTCGATGCACTATCCTTCAGAGGCTACCAGTTTCGACCTCCCCTAACCTAAACTCACAAAGAGAAATGTTTGCAATGGGCTCAGAATAACATAAGACTAATTTTCAAACAGTTTCATTCACTGACAAATGCCATACTACACTTGATGGTCCAGATGGACGGAGTTCTAGATAGGTGCTGAAAGACCACCCTGTTCCAACAAGACTGAGACATCAGAAATGAGGTGGTGTAGTGATGATTTGGGCTGGAATATTGGGAAGTCAAATGGTAAGTCCCTTCAGGGTCCCTGACAGTGTCAAAATGACCTCTGTAAAGCATGTGGAGTTCCGGTCAAACCATTTTGTTCTATGGTACAGAAAGAAGAATTGCACCTTCCAAAATAAAATGTGTTTCATGCAGGATAATGCACCCTCCCATGCTGCAAAAAACACCATTGATTCCTTGATTGTTATGGGCATAAAAAGAGAAAAAGTCATGGTGTGGCCACCATCATCCCCTGACCTCAATCCTATTGAGAACCTCTGAAGCATCCTTAAAATGAAGATCTATGAGAATGGGCAGCAGTATACCTCCAAACAACAACTCTGGGAGGCAATACTGGCATCTTCAAATGAAATACTGCCAGAAACTATACACAGACTTACAAGTTATATGGGAATTGTTAAAGTTATCCCCAAGAAGGGTGCATATATTATTATATAATATATATTATTATATATATTATATAATATATATTATTATATATGAACTGTAAATAGGTTTTTTGTTTGATTTCATATGTAGGTTAAAACACCGTCATTAACTGAAGCATAAACTGGGTGAGGGTGAGGGTGAGGAACAGGAACATGCTACTCACAGCAACAAGGCAGTAGTTATACTGCATCAGCAAGATTTCTCCCAAGCAAAGATTTCAAAGCACACTTGGGATTCAAGATGTGCTGTTGAAGCCATTTTAAAGAAGCACAAAGAAATGGGCAATGTTGAGGACTGTAGACAAAGTGGTCATCCACGGAAACGTAATTCAGCAGGTGAAATTCACATCATGCTTAATTACCTTTAATATAGGAAGATGTCCATCAGGGACATCAGCAAATAACTGGAAAAAACCATTGGGACCCATCTAGTAGGTACACACTCTACTGTCCACAGAAGTCTGGCCAATAGTGGTCTTCATAGAAGTATTATGGACAAAAAGCTATTCCTCTGACATAGAAACAAGACTGAGCGACTCAACTATGCACTAAAACCTAGGAACTAGGGTGCAGAAAAATGGCAGCAGGTGCTCTTGGACATTCAAGTCGAAATAGAATAGTAGAAGGCAGTTTATTCACAAAAGGGCTTGAGAGATGTACAATAATGAGTGTCTGCATACAAGTTTGGGGATGTATTTCTGCAAATGAAGTTGGTCAAGATTAATGATGTCCTCAATGCTGAGAAATACAGGCAGATACTAACCCATCATGCAATACCATCAGGGAGGCATCTGATTTGCCCCAAATGTATATTTCAGCAGGACAACAACCCCAAACATACAGCCAATGTTAGTAAGAACTGTCTTCAGCATAGAGAAGAAAATGAGTCCTGGAAGTGATGGATTTGGCCTCCACAGAGCCCTGAGCTTAACATCAATGGGTCTCTCTGGGATTACAGGAAAAGACATTATGATTTGAGACAGCCACCATCCACAGATCTGTGGTTAGTTCTCCAAGCTGTTTGGCTCAACCTACCTGCAGAGGTCCTTCAAAAACTGTGTACCTAGCAGAATTCATGGCAAAAAGTGGTCACACCAAATATGGATTTGATTTGGATTTCTCTTCTTTTCATTTACTTTCCATCTTGCTAATCTATAAAAATAATAATTATTATACCGTGAACACCTCTATTCTATTTTTGAATAGCATATGCATAATTATAACCATTGAACTTACTTTATTTTAAGACTAATTAACAAGTAACCTAAACTATGTTTTGTAATTTAGAAAATAATATGTACATTATTTGTAAATAACTGTTACAGGAATACATATTATGTATGTCAGAAATATTTGTAATATGTCATTCATTAATACTTCCAAACCTGATGGCGGAGGGTGGGGGGTAACGGGCTAGAGAAAGTATACAGTATGTAAATAATCCTACCTCAAGATGACCGTTACATGATGTGAAATTAATTACGTCGTGTTATTTCTATCACTTCTGCTACAAAGTCTCATTAACCCAAATCTTGATTTTTCATTTATCAGGCCAGAAAATAAATAATACTTTTTACCTGTGCCAATTTACATAATGTCCAAATTTACTTGAAATCTGCCTACCACTGATCGTTGCTGGGCCTTCGAACAAGCACAAAACCCGAGTTAGCTTTAGCGATCGTGGTATAATACGAAAATAACGGCCAGGCGTGATTAACCACTGCTATGCAGACTAGCATAATGTCCATATAAGATAATACTGTCAACTTCAATAGGTAATAAGGCTGTAATAATAAACAATGTTATTATACTGAAACTAATTCGGACATACCTGTTAATTTCCTCACTGTATGGACACCATTTCCCCAGCAAATAACACGACTCTTACAGATTATCCCTGACCTCCGTCACATGACTACTCCCTGCAAAACAAGTCACCCCACGTAATCCACAAAACCCCGCCCATTGAAAACGTAACGTGTGCTCGCTTTTACTCATAGATATATACACTAGATGTCGCCTTGTATACGGCAGTACATTGGAACGAATGCGTCCACTGAGCCGCCATCTTGGTACAGGGGACCCCCTTCTCTTAATGCATCAGCGTCGATGTAGGCAAAGACATAAAATCACCATAAATTTTCTAGTTTTTTTTGTTCCAAAGGTCAGACATGTATTTATCATTAACTCCAGAGAAAATTTAAGGTTTTGATATTAAGATAATCTACTTTTTCACAATAATGCCTAGTGCTAGTAGGTGTAAGTTTATTACTTACATTCATCCACTTGAGTAAACTTCAAATGAACAATCACTACTTACCTTAGCCTACTGCATGCAACACTGCTACAATGGTGTGACTATACATGTTCATTTAAACATTTAAATTGTATTGGTTTATTTGTATTGGTTTATATAGTATCCCTGCAACAACACGACCTTACAGTTTCTTCCTGACCATTTTGCTCTGCAGTTGCAGAGTATGAACCTTTGCAACATGGTGTTGTCTCAACTTATGAAAGTTACAGACAACCAGTGACATTAAGCTAAAGTGATGGTTGTCTATGCCATCTTGAGTTTGGAAAGAGCAGTCAGAACTCCTAAAGAAGAATTTTAGTAAACTTATCAAAATAAAATACTCTCCTTTTTTGAAGAATTGTCGTGATTCAGCCCGGACTTTTGGCCATGTGCTATTGTTGTTGTCACGTGTCTGTCCCGCGTTCGTCTGCTCCTCCCTGTTTCAACACCTGTTCCTTATTATGTCATAGTCTTCATTGTATTTAAGTGAGCTGCGTTGCTGAAGGCAGCGCGGAATCATTAGTTACGTTTACCCCTCGTTAGGGCTAGTCTCTGTTAAATGTCGTCATTGTATTGTTTCAGTTATTGTCTTTTCTGTCTTTGTCATCTTTATTTTATTAAACCCCCTTCATTTGAAGCTATCCTGCGTACGGGTCTGTCTCCTTCCAGCCAGGTTGGAGGTTCACGGAACTGTTATCAGTGATTTTTTTTCAGAGTTTGACAGTTTTGTTATTGCAGGGGATTTTAATATTCACATAGAAAATACACTTTTGACCTGATTCAGCATGTGCATGGACCCACACACAATCGTGGACACACTATAGATTTACTTATCAGTAAGGGTCTAAACATTTCATCCATTGTTATTAAGAATGACAAACTCCCCAAGTCAGATTGGGGAGTCGGGGGGGGGTTTCAGGTGGTTCAGGTGGAACCCCCCCTCACTGCCAAAGGTCCAGAATTAAAGTCCTTTTTTTTTTCATGTGATTATTGTCATCATTGTTTTAATCAATGCTTGTGACAAATATGGTGGGTTGCTGTTTCAAATTGATACATTATTGTAGCTGGACGTGTGTGTGCCACGCGTGCAGTTCAGAGAGAGTTATCGCAATACACTTTTCAAAGCAACGGTGAAGCATCGCCTCTGAATGATGGGGTTTTTTTATATATATATTTAGATATATTTGTTAATTAAAATGATTTATATATTTTATCCACTCAATAGTCTACAATATATAATTATAATAATAAAACATAGTGGGATATTCAGTGATATTGGCTGTGCAATATCGACTTTTGTGATTGGCCAATACCGGCAGACAACTGGAGCCAATGGAAATGCTTCTCTCCATCACCTCATGTGAATGTGAACGGTCGGCCATCACTCTCCAGAGACTGAACACATTCATGCGTAGCAGCATGGGAGAGTACTGCTTGTCATCCCTGGCCCTCATCCATACACACTATGACATGGCAGTCACCCTGAATGAAGCTGTGAACATATTCTCCAAATTGCACCCAAGAAGATTGGAACTGACCAGTGTACTAAATCCATTAGTGTCAAGACAAATACAGCAACAAGCAAAGAGGCATTGACAGAGAGTCAAGAAATGATGATGAAAATAATTATTAATACTTCAGTAAAGTTCATTAAATCTATTCTGTTGTTAGTGTGGTCTTAAAACTTATAAACTGTGTATGGACTGACAAAGGTGGTACATGAGGAAGCAATTTGACAACAATGCAGTAAATAATTTAGGTGCATCAAAAAGCCTGCTCATTAAGATACCAGCAGACAAGCTAATCCAGCATAAATTAGTGCATAAAAGGTCACCAAAATGAAGTATTTGAACCTCATAATTAAATACAAAAGGAGGAGAAAAATTGCAAAAAGGTCAACTTTTTGAAAAAAAAAGAACCCCCCCTTTCAATAGGCTGGCTACGGACCTGGTTTGTCTCCTTCTTTCAAAGAAGATCAATAATATCAGAAAGGTGATTAGTACATCCTCAGGTTATGCAGAGGACAGAAAGATTCAACCGCAATCTCAAAAAGACATCACTAAGTCTGCTTTTTAAGCAATTGATAGCAAAACTTTGGAAGAAATAGTACAGCACCATAAATCCTCAACCTGCTTTCTTGAAACACTTCCCACATTTTTTTTCAAAAGTTTAGAACAGTTCTTTTAGAAGTGGTGAACACTTCAATTCTTACTGCGAATTTTCCAAACTCAATGAAAACTGCAGTTGTTAGTCCCCTTCTGAAAAAGAGCAATCTTGATAACACCATATTGAGCTACTATAGACCAATATCAAATCTTCCTTTTATAGGCAAGATTATTGAAAAGGTACTTTTTATTCAGTTGAACAACTACTTAAATTCAAATGAATACCTGGACAATTTTCAATCTGGTTTCAGACTGCATGACAGCACAGAGACATCGTTCATTAAGATAATAAATGATAGTCGCCTAAATTCTGATTCTGGCAAAATATCAGTGCTGGTACTACTAGATCTTAGTGCTGCATTTGACACTATCGATCATAACATTCTTCTAGAGAGACTGGAAAACTGGGTCGGGCCTTCTGGGATGGCTCTAAATTGGTTCAGGTCATACTTTGAGGGGAAAGGTTATTATGTGAGTATAGGAGAGCATAAGTCTAATTGGACGTCCATTACATGCGGAGTCCCACAAGGCTTAATTCTCGTGCAACTCTTGTTCAGCCTGTATATGCTCCTACTGAGCCAAATAATAAGAAAGAACCAAATTGCATATCACAGCTATACTGATGATACCCAGATTTACCTAGGCTTATCACCAAATGACTACAGCCCCATTGACTCCTTCTGCCAATGAAATTTGATGTGCCAGAACAGTTGGATGTGCCAGAATTTTCTTCAGTTAAACAAGGAGAAAACTGAAGACATTGCATTTGGAAAAAAGATGTTGTTCTCAATGTGAATGCATACCTTGACTCTAGGAGTCAAACAACTAAAATATTCAAGTCAAGAATCTCGATGTGATTCTGGATACAGACCTTAGTCCTTAGTCCTTAGTTTCAGTAGTCATGTCAAAGCAGTAAATAAATCAGCGTACTCTCTCAAAAACATTCCAAGAATTCGCTGTTTTGTTTCCAGGCAAGAGAAACTTATCACAAGCATGCCTTTATCACAAGCAGAGTGGACTATTGTAATGGTCTCCTCACTGGCCTTCACAAGAAGACCATTAGACAGCTGCAGCTCATCGAGAATGCTGCTGCCAGGGTTCTGACCAGAACAAGAAAATCAGAGCATTTCACACCAGTCCTCAGGTCCTTACACTGGCTTCCAGTTATATATAGAATCGATTGTACTTTTAATCATTTATAAATCACTAAATGGCCTAGGACCTAAATACATTGCAGATATGCTCACTGAATATAAACCAAACAGACCACTCAGATCATTAGGATCAAGTCAATTAGAAACACCAAGGGTTCACAACAAAAACAATCTGCTTTTAGCTATTATGCTGCCCGCAGTTGGAATCAGCTTCCAGAAGAGATCAGATGTGCTAAAACATTAGCCACAATTAAATCTATACTCAGAACTCATCTGTTTAGCTGTGCATTTTCTGAATAAGCACTGTGCTATGTCTAAACTGATTGCACTATTTAAAATCATTTTCCTGTTACTAACTGTTTTCATTTTATTTTAAATAAATTTTCAAATAATTGTAAAAGTTTTTAAATTCCATGTTTTATTGTTGTGATTATTGTTTTTATGATTATTTTACTTTCTGTTTCTGTTTCGATACAGTTTATTTTATGGAAAGCACTTTGAATTACCATTGTGAATGAAATGTGCTATATAAACAAACTTGCCTAGCCTTGCTGTCATTTACAATAATGTCTGACAGACATGCTGAGATCTGAGCAGAAGCCGAGGTACAGTATATGAGTGAGGGAAAGAGAATGTAAGTTGGGTGTCATAAGCATAGCAGTGTTAGGAGAACCCATGTGAGGAAAAAACTTTACCAAGAGAGTATACACAGAGAAAAGGGAGTTCTGAGCCTTATGGGGCACCAGTGGAAAGTCTGCATGGAGCAAATGTCACTCCCATCCATGTTATCTGATATGAATGACCATCCAGGTAGGAAGCAAACCATTCCCATGCAGATCAGCCAACTCCAAGACTCCTGAGGGTGGACAAGAAAGTCCTGTGGTTTTCTGTTTCAAACACTGCCAAAAGGTCGAGGAACATTTAGCATGTAGTTTCTCAGAGAGAGCCAAAACGGCAGTCTCTGTGGAATGTGCTGCTTTAAAGCCAGACTGGTTGAAATCTTGGAGGTTGTTCTGTGAGAGATAGACAGACAGCAATATACCATTGCCATGGCCCTTCATTTACCCCCACCTACCTGGAAAATAAAGACACTTACGTACGAATGTTGTTCATAGACTTACTGTAAGTTCAGCATTCAACACAATCATCCCACAGCACATGATTGAGAAGCTGAGCCTGTTGGTACTGAACACCTCCCTCTGCAACTGGATCCTGGACTTCCTGACTGAGTTCAGCACAATGGTCAGTAAAGCTGTCAAAAACCAGAACCAGCACTGCAGATAGCTGTGCTAATTTAAGTCTCAGCAGGCCAATAAGGATCGTTGCAGAGCTCCTCACATTCCAGCAGAAGAAGACTTCAGAAAGCTAGGGCCAGCAGTCAGGAAAAGATAGATAGATAGATAGATAGATAGATAGATAGATAGATAGATAGATAGATAGATAGATAGATAGATAGATAGATAGGTTTATTTTGTCACAAATACATTAGACCAAAGTGAAAATCTTTCTTTACATATCTCAACTTTGGAGGTTGGGGTTAGCCATGATACAGCGCCCCTGGAGCAGAGAGGATTAAGGGAACTAACCCCGCATTTCTGTTTTCTTCTCCCCCCAAAAAAGGCATGGGATAATGGAGAAACATTCTGTCTGCCATGCTCTTGGGACCATGCCACTGGAACGCAAATGCCTCTAGTGCCTGCCAGCATGGGAAGTTTTTACAGCTATTAAAAAAGTACTATTTATTTAACTATTGTCTTTTGCTGAATAGCAAATTTCTGTTCCATTTATTCTTTCCCTGTCTCTATGGTGTTTTTTTTGTTCCCTGGTACAGTGCCATAAACTGGTGAAGAATGTGGGCACTGAACATGGAAAATGTCCCAAGAGTCAAGGTAGAGCAGGTGCTGCAACATTTGCTGGAAGCAAGTAAACACCAGCATGCACTAGCATGCAGGAGCTGGCCCAGAGTGTTAAGATGGCCAGTAGTCTCCCTAACCCTGTCCACAAAACTCAACTCTTGCTTGCCAAAATGATGACCAAAGATGATTTGGAGGCATTTCTGGAGACTTTTGAGCATACTGCAGATTGGGATGGATGGTCCAAGCATGACTGGGTGGACTTGCCGGCTCCCCTCTTCACCAGGGAGGCACCCAGTACCCCTGTTGCTAGGTCATGACTAGCTGGGGCTTGCCCCAGTGATGGCTGCTGCCACGAAGACAAGGACCCTGTGAAAACCCAAAGCCAAAGCATCGGAGGGAAAAAGAAGGAAGGGACACCGATGCCTTCTCCCCAGGTGAGACCACCAGCATGATTAACACTCTGTTGTCAGCCCACTCAGGAGGGGAGTTTCGAGAAGGAGCAAAAGAAGGGTGACCACATAAAGCACTGCTGGTACCAGGTGCTGTGAGTCAGGGAGGTGAGACCCACAACTTACTGGTGGTACCCGGACCTGGACCACCCTCCTACTGCACCTGGCCCACTTGCACCCACTAGGGGACCACCTTTTCCAAAACACCTTTGAAAAGACTGCAAGACTGATTCTGAAGACTGAAGACTGCTTCAGTCTGCCCTTCGAGAGGGTCAGCATGGATCTTGTAGGGCTGCTGCTGAAGTTAGCCCAGGGATATGAGTACATCCTGGTGAAAATGGATTACGCCACCCGCTACCCCGAAGTGGCTTCAGAAGTTATCAGAATTCCAGAACATCACCAGGGAGCTCCTCACGCTCTTCAGTCTCCCTGCTCCTAAAATCAGCCCGCACAGCCCCGTTTAAACCCGGTGAACAGGTGATGTTCCTTCTTCCCAACAGTGCCAGCAAATTCCTGGCAACAGGGCAAGGCCAAGAGAGTGGGGCCTGTAAATGACCACCTCCAAAAGCCAGTTAAGCACACAATTATATCATGTCAATGTTCTTAAAAAATTGTAGGTCATGTTGGCAGTCCATGTCTGAGTTTGCTTGTTTCACCACAGTTCCCCAATACCCACGCCCCAATGCCCATGAACCCTCCAGATCTGCTCTTTTACCTTAGAAAAGCTATTCATAAAAAGCTAGACTAAACAAATGTGTTTTTAGCCTGGACCTAAACACTGAGATGGTGTCTGAGTCCTGAACACTAATTCGAAGTCTGTTCCATAACTGTGGGGCTCTGTGAGAAAAAGCTCTGCCCCCTGCTGTAGCCTTTTGTATTTGAGATACTACCAAATAGTCTGCACCTTTTAATCGAATTAGGTGTGACGGCTCATAAAAAATCAAAAGATCAGTCAGGTACTGTGGTGTGAGACCATTAAATGCTTTATAGGAAGTAATAGTATTTTATAATCAATGCAAAACTTGACTGGTAGCCAATGCAACGAGGATAAGATAGGGGTGATATGTTCATATCTTTTGGTTCTATTTAGGACTCTAACTGCTGCATTCTGGACTAACTGGAGCTTGTTTATGCTCCTACTGGAACATCCAGACAGTAAAGCATTACAATAATCAAAATTAGCAGTAACAAATGCATGAACTAGTGTTTCTGCATCATGTAATGACATCATATTTCGTATCTTAGCAATATTTCTGAGATGAAAGAAGGCTACCCTTGTGATATTATTTATGCGAGCTTCAAATGAGAGACTGGTATCAATAATCACACCAAGGTCTTTTACTGCTGCACATGATGTAATAGAAATACCATCCAGTGTTACTCTGTAATCAGAAACCTGTAAGCTGGTGACTCATATCTGACTTAGCTGAAACATATAACTGTGTGTCATCAGCATAACAGTGGAAGCCAATACCATGTTTACGAGTAACTGCACATATTGAAAGACCATCCAGTGTTACTCTGTAATCAGAAAGCCGTAAGCTGGTGACTCACATCTGACTTAGCTGAAACATATAACTGTGTGTCATCAGCATAACAGTGGAAGCCAATATCATGTTTACGAGTAACTGCACCAAGGGGTAGCATATATAGGGGAAAAGCAATGGGCTTAAAACAGAACCTTGTGGAACACCGAACATTTCCTTAGTTTGTTTAGAGTAGTCACCATTTTGATCTATGAACTGATACCAGTCCGTCAAATACAGATGTGGCAAGTAAGAAAATGATCCTGTGATTTCTCACCATGTCATGCGTAACTGTATGATTCTCTGGCACCAAAAACATATGACCAGTAGAGGGCAGTCGTGTGTAATTTTCTGTCACGTATACTGAAGCCAGTGATATGCTTGGTTTCTTTAATTCTCTCTTAGAGTATATACTTTAGTTGAATTTAAATCTTTGTGACCTCCCATGCAGACATGTTATTGTGTAAATCTAAAACCATGACCATTTTTTATATATATATATATATATATGGTAGTCACTGTTACAATATTTTTATAGTTGAAATGTTCATAGAATAAAATATAAAAAATATGTATACTGTAGAATGGAAAATAATGTGCATGAATGTAAACTGTAGTTATAAATATAAGATCCCTTGTGTATCTTATATTTATAACTACAGTTTACTTTCATGCACATTATTTTCCATTCTACAGTATACATATTTTTTATATTTTATTCTTATATTTTCATTGTTTACTTTTATCTCATTCTTTCATTGTTGTGTTTTTCTAATAAGTACAATGTCCATGGAGCGGACCTGACTCACATTTCACTGCTAGTTATATATGCCCTATATAATTGTGTATGTGACAAATAAAAATCTTGAATCTTGAATCACAAACTGGGTTCAAATAGTCTTTGTACGTTTTACTCATTTGATATCCTATTTATGGCCATAGCCAGCTATGAGGTCACAGAGGTCTGGAACTCTGTAAGTTTTTTGTATTAAAAAATAAAATGTGAAGCTCTTAGTCATATAAAATAATTTCCCCCAAAACAAAAACTGTTGAAATTCTGGGTGACTAGTGTAACAGATACCGGAGAGAGTACGTTAATCTGACTTCAAGATGTTTTCTATCGAAGCTGGTCGAGTAGGATTAGTTAGTCTTATCATTTTGGGAAACACTAGCCACAGCATCAAGCGAGTGAAATCAGCTTTTCAGCCAATCAGTGATGGCAAAAGTGACATAACATTATTAATTTAGCTAAGCTAAGACATTGCTGATATATGAAGTAAAAATCAGCCTCAGGTCTTGGGAAATTCAAAATTCAAAATAAAATAATAATTTTGTGGGTGATAAGGAAGATCCCTGGCACTTGCCGACTTGTGAGGGGCGGAGGTGGGGGGGGGATGGAGAACACAGACCAGGAACAGACGAGGCCATCACACCTAAGATGTGTCCATAATAATTAAAATAATAAAAATAACCAATATGTCCAAACACTTTTGTACTGTTGATGATTTACAATACTGGATCTATACATGGAAGAAGAATATAATAACTCAGTGAGCCTATACACAAACTCTCTCTGTTCTCACCATTGTTGCCTGGTCTTGCTGTTGTTATGTTTGTTGATGTTACCTTCCTTTTGTTTTATAAAAAAATTTATTATGCTATTATGCTTATTTGTAAATTTTAATATTTAATGGCCCTGTAAACCAGTGGTACTGTGTAGCATGTTGACGAAATATCCAGACTGGGACTGGGTCCTATCTTTGAAGGGATTATGGAACCCTTTAGGAAGATGCTTCAAAAAGGGAAACCCAATCACCACTTTTTCCAAGACAATGATCCAAAGCATTGCTGCAGAGACTATTAACTGGGTGAAGACTCCACCAGAATCCCTGGATATGAATCCCATTGAGATGGTGTGGCATGCTCTGAAAGACTATATCTGGAAAGAAGACTACAATATCTGACTACAATATCTAAGTTGCTGTCATTCCTGCTGTGATGAAGAATCAGGGTGGACACACAGGAATGTAGAATACTGTACAGTGCATAAACCTAAGTGTAATGCCATAAAATAAAAGGTCCACATATATGACCACTTAAAAAATATAAAATCCTTAATTACATTTACATTTACATTTACATTTACAGCATTTGGCAGACGCCCTTATCCAGAGCGACGTACATAAGTGCTTAAATCTCTAACATTGAATACATTAATGCTGGATCACTAAGTTACATACTTAAGATACCATGAGTTTAAAACATTTGTTCAAAGTTACAATGAAAGTGTCAAAGGTGTGTTTTTTTTTTTTTTTTTTTTTTTTTTTTAAATGCAAAAGATAATGAAAGAAGTGCTAGTTGAAGTGTTTCCTGAATAAGTAGGTCTTCAACCGCCGCTTGAAAATAGCCAGTGACTCAGCTGTCCGGACCTCTAGGGGATAATTACATATGACTTTCTTTTTTTTTTCATATGTATTAGATTAAACCTTATTTTTGTTGCCCATAAATATCGGGCAGATCGCTCTGCTTAGAATTCTGAATTTTCAGCCTGATGTTATACATTTTTCCATTGAAATAATTCATGAAGTCATTACTGCTACAAATAGATGGTGTGCACTTTTTATTCCTAAAAAATGCTACAGTATTAAATAAAAATTTAGGATTAGTTTTGTTATCTGGCTGGAGAAATACACTGATGTAGCAGCACAAAGAGATTTTTTGTAGCTACAGTATGAAGGATTTCCTTCCATGCTGATTATTCCAAATACTGATCATTTAGATTGACGCCATTTACGTTCTAATTTCCTAGCTGATTGTTTTAAAGTTTGTGTGTTGTCATTGTACCAGTGTGCATGATTTTTATCTCTAATTACTTTAAGTGGAGCTACAATATCTAGGTTGTAGCGAAACACTGACTCTAAATAGTCAGTCACCTGATCAAGTTCAGTGCTCATTGCCTGACCACCTTGACACCCCGCTCGTATTCAGTCAAGGAGGACCTGCCATCCGACCTCTCTCTGGTGCCTGCTGAATACCATGATCTGTACACCATGAATACCATGATGAATACAATGGAAACTGTCAGCGTACTCCTCCGCGCTATTTAAGCGCGCCGTTCACGCTGGATTATCGCCAGATGATCTCTCGTCATTACGTCGCGATTTGTGAGTCGCTCCTGCCTTCTTCCAGTCCGTTTGTTATTCTGCGCCTCGCTGCTGTTAATATCCGTGTGGACTTCCCGGCTCGGATTTCTTTTCCCCTGGGAATTACATCGTGAGTTTTTGTTTCATTCTTTGCTGCCGGGTGTTTTTCCGGTTTTTGCTCTCCGGCTTTTTGCCGTTTCGATTACTTCATTTTCTGTTTGGATTACTTTTGCCCATGCTTGGATTACTTCCTTTTTTTTGTGGATTACTTTATGTGTATCGAACTTCCGGTTTCGCAATTGATCGCGATAGACTTTTCCCGGCTACATCTCCTGTGCATTTTGATATATGTATATATATATGCTGATATATACCTTTTGTTATTCCAATAAACTCTTTTTTTTTGGGAAATTGGCCTGCGTTTGGGTTCTCCTCCCTAGTACCCTCCTCTGGTTGCTGATAGTATCATCTGGCCAACAATGAACCCAGCAGGATCTCAGGAGTTACAGTCACAGCTCGACTCCTTGTCCAAATCCTCTGCTGCTCACGAACGTCAACTCAAGGAGATAGCCTCGTCCACTAATGAACTCATTCGGCGCATGAGCATGCTCACCACGGCACAGGCCTCCTCACCATTTCTGAGGCCACCGGCCCAGCTCCCCCTACCCATGGTGGAGCCAAACCAAAACCCAATGCGGGAGCCCCATCTGCCTCACCCCGAGCGCTTCTCTGGAGAGGCGGGACTTTGCCGCGCGTTCCTGATGCAGTGCTCAGTGATTTTTGAGCTCCAACCCTCCTCCTTCCCTTCGGATCGGTCTCAGGTAGCATACGTCATCTCCTTGTTGTCTGGCAAGGCCAAGATCTGGGCTACAGCAGAGTGGGAACGTCAGACTTTCATCTGTTCTTCATTTGATGCCTTTTCAGCAGAACTGCACAAGGTTTTTGACTCCACGCTACCCAAGCTGGACGCCACTCGAGCCCTGTTCGAATCATCTCAGGGGTCTCGCTCCGTGGCGGAGTATGCTGTGGATTTCCGCATGGCAGCTGGGGACAGTGGGTGGAACCCCACAGCGCTCTATGACGCGTTCTACCGCGGCTTGGCCCCCTAGGTGAAGGATGAACTTGCGGCTCGAGAACTCCCTGATGAGCTTGACGACCTGGTTTGTCTGGCAACCAGGATCGATCGCCGTATCCAGGAATGAAGAGAGGAGGGACGCCCAACCCGTTCCTGGCCTCCCAGAACCCCGTATGCCAAGCCTCATGTCGAACCAGGCAGATCATACTTGCCTCCCCGAAACCCATATATGAAGCCCCGCTCTGAATCTAACAGATCGCACTCGCCTCCACCTCCCCAGCCCATGGAGATAGGACGGCGTCTCCTGTCCTCTGCAGAGAAGGAGCGGCGCCGGGCCCACGACCTCTGTCTCTACTGTGGCAAGGCAGGACACTTTGCCTTCGCGTGCCCAGCAAAAGACAGGGCTCACCGTTGAAGGAGGAGCCCGCGGCGAGCCTCTGGTGTCTAGCCTCCACTAAGCCACTTCTCCGAGCACGTTTCCAGATCAAGAGCCAAGAACATGATCTAGCGGTCTTTGTTGACTTTGGAGCTGACGCGGAGTTCCTCGATGAGGAGTTAGTGCATCAACTGGAGATCGAGACTGAACCTCTACCCACCAACCTCCAGGTACGGGCCCTGGATGGCCATATCCTTCACCGAGCTCGCTACCGCACCAAGCCCCTGCTGGTGTCTGTCACCAATGACCACACGGAGTGGATCTCCTTCCTGGTTATCCCTTCGCCCCACGCCCCAGTCATGTTTGGATTACCTTGGCTTCAGAAACATAACCCTCACCTGGATTGGTCCAGCGGCCGGGTCCTTGGTTGGGGATCTACTGCCAGGCTCATTGCCTGACCACCTTGACACCCTGCTCGTATTCAGTCAAGGAGGACCTGCCATCCGACCTCTCTCTGGTGCCTGCTGAATACCATGGTCTGGGACAAGTGTTCAGTAGAGCTCGTGCCACTTCCCTGCCACCGCATAGACCTTATGACTGTGCTATCGACCTCCTGCCGGACACTGCCCCCCCGGGGGCGCCTGTACCACCTATGCAAGCCTGAAAGGGAAGCCATGACCCGGTATATACAGGAGTCCTTGGAGTCAGGTATTATTCGCCCGTCCTCATCCCCAGCCGGTGCAGGGTTTTTCTTTGTGATGGGACTTTACGGCCCTGTATCGACTATCGGGGCCTTAATGCCATCACCATCAAGAATCGCTACCCTTTGCCACTCATGGCCTCCGCTTTTGAGCTCCTCCAGGGAGCCACCATTTTCTCCAAGCTGGACCTTCGGAACGCCTATCACCTAGTCCGCATCCGGGAGGGTG
Source organism: Tachysurus vachellii (assembly GCF_030014155.1). NCBI lineage: Eukaryota > Metazoa > Chordata > Actinopteri > Siluriformes > Bagridae > Tachysurus > Tachysurus vachellii. The sequence continues at coordinate 15,851,514 of NC_083472.1, forward strand.
ATGAATGGAAGACCGCATTCAACACTCCCACTGGTCATTACGAGTACCTGGTGATGCCGTTCGGCCTCACTAATGCCCCAGCAGTGTTCCAGGCTCTGGTTAATGATGTTTTACGGGACTGCTCCAGCAGTTCTTGGGATTTGCCAATTTCTATCGGCGCTTCATCCGGGGCTACAGCTCGGTCGCTGCACCCTTGCACCAGCTAACTTCTCCCCTTCAACCCTACTCTTGGGGGCCTCAAGCCGAGCAAGCCTTCAAGAAGCTGAAGCAGCTTTTTTACCTCTGCCCCCATCCTCTCCTTGCCGGATTCCACGCAACAATTTGTGGTTGAAGTTGATGCATCTGATACCGGTGTTGGGGCCGTTTTGTCTCAAAGGGACATCAAGGACAATAAACTTCACTCGTCCGAATGGAACTACACTATCGGCGAACGTGAGTTACGGGCAGTCAAACTCGCCCTGGAGGAATGGCGGCACTGGTTGGAGGGTGCAGAACAACCGTTTCTGGTCTGGACCGACCATAAAAATCTTGAGTATCTCCGGACTGCCAAGAGACTGAAACCCAGACAGGCTCGTTGGGCACTCTTCTTTGGCAGGTTTAACTTTGTGCTGTCTTATCGGCTGGGAACGAAGAACGGGAAGCCAGATACTCTCTCTCGTCAGTTCTCCCCCGATCCCGTTGAGGCCATCGCTGAACTCATTCTTCCCCACTCCATCACTGTTCGGGCGCTCCGACTTGGGATAGAGAGAAGGGTTCAGCAGTCCTTCCTACCGACTGTCCTGAAGGCAAACTCTATGTCCCTGACCAGCTCCGTTCCCAAGTTCTTCAGTGGTGTCACAACTCCCGGCTTTTCTGTCACCCCGGTTTCCCTCGGACCCTATCGGTCCTCCAGCGACGTTTCTGGTGGCCCTCACTCAAAAGTGACGCACGGGACTTTGTCACGGCCTGTCCAGTATGTGCGCAACACAAGAGTTCCCGATCTCGCCCAGCCGGCCTCCTGCGTCCCCTGCCAATCCCTTACAGACCTTGGTCTCACATTTCACTTGATTTCGTTACCGGTCTCCCTCTTTCTGATGGCTACTCCACTATCCTCTCTGTGGTCGATCGCTTCTCTAAGCTCGTCCATTTTGTCCCCCTGACCAAACTCCCTTCGGCCAAGGAAACAGCGTTGCTCCTCCTCCAACACGTCTTCCAGCTCCACGGCATTCCCCGGAACATAGTCTCTGACAGAAGACCCCAGTTTACCTCCAATTTTTGGAAGGAATTCTGCCAGCTCTTAGGCGTCTCCATTAGCCTCTCCTCTGGATTTCACCCCCAGTCCAATGGGCAGACGGAGCGGCTCAACCAGGAGCTGGAGACGGGTCTCCTCCTCCTCTGTGCCGAGGATCATTCGTCTTGGTCCTCCAACCTTGTTTGGGTCGAGTATGCCCATAACTCTCTGCCCTCTGCTGCCACGGGTCTGTCCCCTTTTCAGGCTGCCTATGGCTATCAACCCCCATTATTCTCCACACAGGAGCTAGAAGCCTCAGTTCCCTCAGCCTTGGCCCTCGTGAGACGTTGTCGTCGTGTCTGGAGACGAGCCCGCCTCGCCTTGCTGAGATCTTCGCGGAGCTATGCTCGCTGGGCCAACCGCAGACGCCACCCCGCTCCTCCTTACCGTGTCGGGCATACCGGGTGTGGCTTTCCACCAAAGACCTCCCATTGAAGATGGCATGCAGGAAGCTGGCTTCCCGTTTCGTTGGCCTGTTCACGATATCTAAAGTTATCAATCCGGCTGCGGTCCGGCTCAAGCTGCCCAGTGTGTTGTGCATGCACCCCACTTTTCACGTTTCCAGGCTGAAACCTGTCCAGGCCTGTGCGCTGGTTCCCTCCGCCAGACCCCCCTCCTCCCGCCCGGGTCATTGATGGGGGCCCTGCGTTTACTGTCCGTCGGCTCCTGCGCTCCAGACGCCGTGGGAGAGGTCTGCAGTACCTGGTGGACTGGGAGGGATACGGCCCTGAGGAACGCTCCTGGGTTCCGGCGCGCCACATCTTGGACCCGGACCTCATCTCCCAGTTCCGTCGCGAACACCCCGACCAGTCTGGTGGGACGTCGTGAGTCGCCCCGTGGAGGGGGGGGTACTGTCAGCGTACTCCTCCGAAGCTCACCTTCGCGGCGCACATTTGTGACGTCATCCCCCTGTCGCATGACTTTTATACTCGGCAGCACTATTTAAGCGCGCCGTTCACGCTGGATTATCGCCAGATGAACTCTCGTCATTACGTCGCGATTTGTGAGTCGCTCCTGCCTTCTTCCGGTCCGTGTGTTATTCTGCGCCTTGCTGCTGTTTATATCCGTGTGGACTTCCCGGCTCGGATTTCTTTTCCCCTGGGAATTACATCGTTAGTTTTTGTTTCATTCTTTGCTGCCGGGTGTTTTTCCGTTTTTTGCTCTCCGGCTTTTTGCCGTTTGGATTACTTCATTTTCTGTTTGGATTACTTTTGCCCATGCTTGGATTACTTCCTTTTTTTTCTATGTGGATTACTTTTCGTGTATCGAACTTCCGGTTTCGCGATTGATCGCGATAGACTTTTCCCGGCTACATCTCCTGTGCATTTTGATATATATATAATATATATGCTGATATATATATATATATATATATATATATATATATATATATATATGCTGATATATATATATATATATATATATATATATATATATATATATATATATATATATATATATATATATGCTGATATATACCTTTTGTTATTCCAATAAACTCTTTTTTTTTTGGGAAATTGGCCTGCGTTTGGGTTCTCCTCCCTAGTACCCTCTCTCTGGTTGCTGATAGAAACTGCTGTTCTCAGAGGATCTTTTAACTTATCAAAATGAATATTATCGTCTCCAACAATTACTGCTTTAAAACAACTAGGTTTGAAATGGAATCTGCAAATTCACTGAGGAATTCAGAATATCTGAGGAATTCAGAATATGGTCCAGGGGGTCTGTAAATAACAAATAGAGGAACTGACTCAGTAGACTTATTTTTTGTAGCTACATATGTTATGTTAGTATGAAGAGCTTTGAATTAGTTAAACAAATGTCTAGATTCTTGCCTGACACCTAGCTTATCATCATGAATAACTGTGACACTCCCTTCCCTGTCTGTTAGGATGTATATAACTACTGTACAACAGTAGACAAGGGCAGACAAGCTTCGTTTTAATGTGGCAAACTCGTTTGGTTTGACCCATGTTTCTCTTAAAAAACAGAACACTAAACTTCTGATCAGTAATCATTTCATTAGCCTCAAGAGCTTTAGATGCAAGAGATCTTATATTTAACAGTCCTAGCTTCAGATCAAAGGTGCTGGCTGTGCATTCACTATTATCTAATTTTATGCTAATAAGGTTACTTAAACAAATTTTCTGAGTGTTTGTAGTTTTTTGTTTAGCTCGGGACACAGACACAGTCTCTATATTCTGCAGACGATCGGATTAGCCTGCTTGTCTGCTCCCTGACCCTGGCTCCGTATTGTCACAGATTAACTAGGCCTGTTCTTAAACTATTTCCTATGCTACAAGAAATGTGAGCAGCACCTTCCCTGTCCTAACAGGCCAGCCTTGCCCTCAAAAGTGCTCCAATTATCTTTGAAGCCCACCTTGGTTTTCGGAGTAGAACCGGAGCACCACCTGGACATCCAGCAGAAACCTCAAACTGTGTGCAGGTAGCATGAAAGATGGAGTTTACTGAACATAAACACCAGTAAAAGTCTGTAACTTAGAACTGTAGAAGGTGTCAGGCTTGCCATTTGTGGAGCTTGAGGGACAGGACAGCCCCCACACCAAGATTGGAGGCATCAACCTCCACCACAAACTGACCAGTTTTTTGTTTTTTTTAGATATTATTGAAATCATACAAATATAAAATATAGGGGGTATGGTTACTAATTATAATGATCCAAAATACAAAAATGATCTGTCACAAAAATGAAAGACTTTGAAGACTCTGCAATATGGTGACAGGGACTCACAGAGGAAGGAGAGTATGGACCTAAAGAAGAAATGAACACAAAGGCAGTATTTTACTTAGCTAACCTAACTTACAAACATCAAAACAAACCTATCTGACAAAAAAATGCAATGTGCATACTCACAACCAGTAGACTAGGTTTCACCATGTGGTTCTACAAAAGAATGCAACCAGATAGTACTGCTAGACAATTTGCAGTAGTGAGCAATCCATGCTTCCATATTTCATTCTCAAGAATTTTTGCTCCCTTTTTCAGTCAGGACCCATTTTCCTTTTGACTACATGCATCTTGCCTGCCACACTCTGCTTTTTCCTTAATTAAAGATACTTAATACATAATCTGGTCCAGGTGTATGGTTTTCCATTTACTGTGAATGTCAGCCATGGCTGTATTACTTCAGCAGATGACATAAAACTGAAACCAATTTGTCATGTCAATCAGTCACAGTAATCTACTAATATTTTGCCTTGAGAAATGTTGAATGGTTGAAAGATCTCCCCTGGTAGGGTTTGCTTGTCTATGCACTGATTTTCAGTGTGACATTTCACCATTAATTTCCATTTGCCTAAAGCTATTTTCTGTGGTAAATTGGGACTGTGGGACATACATTGTCATTATGAGAATGTCTCTTTCTTCTAACTGCTGAAATATGCAAAGTATGACATTGCTTTCTTGCTAAAGGGATATTGATTTGTGTTAATAGGAAACTGGACTGCAAACATTACTGGCTTAAAGCTGTATAAGCAAGAAGCCTTCTATATCTGGCCATAAAACTGCTTATCAGTCAATTATACAATTGAACTGTGAATATGCACTAACTATCTAAAAAAAATCCTGAAAGATTAATGCAACATTTTTGTTAAGCCCCTTGAATTAGTGCTGAAAGTCTTGATTGCATCTTGATTGTTTTAATTTAAAGTGTGGAAATGTACAGAGGAAATTTAGAATTTTTCTTTGTCATTGTTCAGACAATTATGAGGCTGACTTTAGATTGTAGATACATTTGATTTGATGAGTAATCTCATCTAGGATGTCTCATGTCTGTATGCAAGTATGTCTCAAGTTGTTGCATTTGTTGTTGTTGGTGCTTTGTGTTGTTGAATCATTGCTCCACCTCTGACACATGTTTTCAGAGGTTTCATCTGCATTATACATACTTGATTTTAAATGTACTATAATAATATTCTAGGTATGCTCCATTTCTGAGAAACTCCCATGAAACTCCCATGAACTAAGATGTATCTTCAATAATGTCACAATTGACAATCAACTGTCTCAATCTGAAAAAGCTGGAACAAGCTCTGGAACACACACACTTAAAACTATATTTTACTATAAAAATTACTCCTCACTTGCTACTACTGAATTTCTGTTTCAGTTCATATTTTTCCCAAAATAAGACGGCTTTTCAATCACCTTTTTGGGAGAATTAATTAGTTAACTTTAATAAATTGTGCAGTACATTTTTACATATTAAATTCCTGTTCATAGTAATTGTTTATTTATTAATTTGAGGTGCACTCATACAAAAATGCACACTGATTTTCATTGTGCTTGAGAAGTGAATCATGAATACAGTTTTGTTAATCAAATCTAATGGTGATCATTAAACCCCTAGTAAATAGGGGATATGAAAAATCCACTTACAGATAAGAACAAAGTGGACATCATTGGAAAAAGAAACCATACCTTCCTTCAAATCTATACTTTTCTTCATCAGGGCCTAATAATTGTGTGATACTTGAAACCAGTTCTTGAGAAAAGGCTGTCCCTCAGCAACTTCATCTTTATGTATAGTTGTTCAGATCCTTGTACTGGACATGTGATTTATATTATATTTTTTAATTTATATTTTTTTCCAAGACAGTATACCTGGTCAAGTCCCTATTATTAGATTTGCATGTGCTTACCAAGAACTTTACAGAGAACAATGTGCATTGTCTACTCTTAAATTTTAATATCATATATCCATTTGGAAAACATATTAAAGGGTGTTCATAAAGAGTGTAATGATAAAAAGTAGCATATAATTATCAAATAAGACCATGTATGGAAATACAATCATTTATATTAGTTTTTAAACAATCCTATATTTTACATTTTCTCTGCTATATGAATTATTAATGTCTCCTTTCATACCCATGCTCTGATATGGTAAGGACATGATGAAGTACTTTTAATATTTGTAGCACATATTCAAGATTTGGTAGTGATCTTTATTTTACAGGTTAATTTTAATGACATATCCTTAGTGTCCCTAATTAGGCTCCAATTTTATTGTAATATGGATCACAAGATGTCATTCAAGTTGAGGGATTTAATGAACAGGCAGCTACGAACAGGCAGCTACGTCCTGAACAGGCAGCTACGTCAGTTAGTCCACAGAGTGACAGAGCTATATTCACATACAGAATATTTTGAGAAACCCATGGAAAGGGATTAAAACATCTGGGGCATGTACTTGAGTTTGAAACTTATTATTTAACTGCAGCCCTCCATGTAGATGTACTAAGTTTAAAAAGTGAGAAAAAAATAGTGAGTAGGGTTTTTTTTTTTTTTTTTTTTTTTTTGAGAGAGATACTATGGTTTATTCACTATCTAATGAAATGCTTTACACAATATATAAATACAATATAATATTTAGCTTAATTTATATAGCTGGTTATATATAGAAAACAAAATACATTAGCAAACATGTCTTCTTTTATTAAAACACAGTACAACATTTAGTCTAAGGTTAGATAGCTAGCTAGCAACAATGGCTTCTTTTTTTTGTGATCAATATTTTTTATTATTTACTTATTGCAAAATATCAAACTATATACAACAGATGCCATGATTAAGAAATAGTATTGTACAACAGTATGTAATATGATATTAAGATCAAAGCCCTTATAGTCGTTTAAATTGTTATCAGCGTTTCACTTTGTCCAGTAAGATTTCAGCCATTTCTTCCCAGCTTCTGATATCCGATCCTTTGCACCATTGAGTTTGGCAGTGGTACCTTCTAACAGAACAATGTCTCTGAAGAAAGATAGCCAGATGAAGTTTGTAGAGATGGATGTTTCAAACCACAGTTTCAGTAAGATAAGCCTTATTAATAAATTTGTAGTGGATCATCTGGTGCGCCAGATTCTTAGAGGCAGTGAAACAATTTCCCCATACAGTGTCCCAGTCGGGTTTGGCTAGGTCTTCACGTTCCCAGGAGTATGTGGCTAGAACAGATGAATATTGAGAACAAAGAATTGAGTCATAGATTTTGGATACTAAGCCACTGGTAGGGATCTTAAGGTCCAGCCAATCCCAAAGGAGATGTATCTGTAACTCGGCGGACCAGGGGACACCGTATGCTTTAAGGGCTGATCTTAATCTTAAATCCAGGTATAGAAAACTCTGTGCTTAAATCTTGGAATGACTTGAGGCCTTTGTCATTAAAAATGTCACTTAGAGTATAAATACCAGAATCAGACCAGGCTTTGAATACAAATGGCTTGTTACCGGTCCGTATATTAACATTGTGCCATATAGGTGTTGATTTTGTATATAAGAAGGGACCACCCTTGATTTTTTCAATCTGTTTAAAAGTTTCTAAGGAAAATTCAATTATAGGTCCAAGCTTCTTCCTGAAATCTTTTGTATGGCAGAGAATGGCAGATCTTGTAAGCGAACCGGATGGACAATGTTTGCTTCTATGCTGCGCCATGTGACTAAAAAGTCAAGGTTCATTCATTCATCTTCTACCGCTTATCCGAACTACCTCGGGTCACGGGGAGCCTGTGCCTATCTCAGGCATCATCGGGCATGTGAATAACATCATTTTTCTTCACTGCTTGTATGATTGCTTTAGATTCTACCTGTTTGATCCTTGCTGCTAATAACCTGCTTGGTCTCTCACCATTAAAATAATATGACTGCCTTGTGCGATGCATAATTAATTCTGCTCTATGTAAAAGTAAACCTTTCAACTCAGATTTAAGTGCTTGCAGTTCTTCTGCCTTATGCTGACTGTAAGTATTTTTAAGTTCTCATTCTGTCACCTGAACTAAATTTTCCAACTTGTTTCTGCGACTGTTCCTTATTTTCTGACGATGGGAAGAAAAGGCGATGCATTTTCCTCTTATAAAACATTTTGTAACCTCCCATAGAGATTGAGGATTATTTATTGAATCGTGATTTAATTGAATAAAATCAACTAAAGAGGCACGTAGTTGTGTGATACATTTTTGATCGTGAAGTAAGGAGGTCTTGAATCTCCAGCGCTTATACCCAGTTAGGAGGGGGTATGGAAGAAGGCTTAGGGTCACAGGGGAGTGATCTGAGAGAAGAAGAGGTAATATATCGGTGCTGTCAATAAATGGAATGTAAACAGGTGATACCAGCAGGTAATCAATACGAGAAATTGTTTTGTGGCGTGCAAAAAAGAAAAAAGTGAAATCTTTGACTTTGTCATTTTTCAGTCACCATATGTCACATACACTAATTTGTTTTATAAAATCTTTAAACATCTTAGAAGAGGCTGGATCAGACTGTGACATATGAGACCTATCAAGTATGGGGTCATGCACCATATTGAAATCACCGCCTATTATAATGTGATAGCCATTAAGGCTTAATATCATTTGTGTGAGTTGTTGATAAAATACATTGTCGTATTCATTGGGGCATAAACTGAGATAAAGGCATATTTATTATGGGACCATGTACCTAGCACACATGTAATACGGCCGTCCGTATCACTCTTAGTATGATGAATATGCAAAGTGAGATGACGGGCTATAAGTATCATAACCCCCTTTGTTTTCTTAGTGGAGGAGGAAAAGGAGACTAATTTATAATGCCTGTTTTGAAATCTATTAACGTCACCTGCTTTCAAATGAGATTCTTGTATCAATGAAATGGACGCCTTTTTAGATCTTAAATAATCTAAGCACTTTGTCCTTTTGATTGCACCATTTAGACCATTGACATTCCAAGAAATTACTTTAAGAGCCATAGATCAAAAACAGCATTGTATATGTTGTAAATGAAAAACAAAACCGTGAGGACTTACGAAAACATATCATGGCATCTGGAACAATAAATGAACAACAGTGAGAACAAAATGAGAAGGCAGTAAGCAGAGAGTAGGAACAAACTCTCCTGTCTACCTGGAAATTAACATATGCGGTATACGTGGCCAGTATAACAGTTGATCACCCGAGCCCGGGGGTCACCTCGGCATCACAATTTGTCCAAAACTTTCTTGACACAGCCGCCCCGTAGACAGTAATCCCATCTTTACCTTTGATATCACGGACTGGCTTCCATTAACGCTTCAGCTGGGGTGTTATTACGTGCCGACGTAGGGGTGGCGAGAGCCTGTTGTTGAGCGAGATACGTTTCCACCTCCGACAGCGTTTGAAGGAGTGCGGTTGATCCGTGGTGCGTTACCTTTACTATGGAGGGGTAGATCATAAAGGAGAAGATCCCTATCTGCGTGAGCTTCTTAATGCATAAGTTCATCTCTCGTCTTTGAGTGGCGGTCTGATTACTGTAATCCGGGTAGAAGTGAAGCAGGTTGCCTTTGTGTGAGATTTGCCCTTCGGCGCGAGCACCTTTAAGGATGGCATTTCTGTCTTGGAACCGTAGCAATTTAAAAATCAGTGTTCGCAGGCCCTTTCTTTTGCTATCGGCAGTGTAAATTCGGTGTGCTCTTTCTATTTCAAACCTGACGTTTTGAAGAGCCGGAATCCATATCGGCAACTGAGCTTGTAGATAACCGACAGGATCGCTTCCTTCTTCTCCCTCTTTTAGTCCGACAAGACGCAGATTGCTCTGTCAGGTCTTATCCTCCAGTCTCGCCATCTTGTCTTGTAGCGTAACCACGGCCTGTTTGACCCTCGACCGAGTCTTGTTTCACTTTTCGTTCCGCGGATTGGATGTTATCGAAATTGTTGCTAATCGCTCTCAACTCTTTTTCAAGAGAGCCGATTCTTTCCGCCATCGGTTGAATCTCCTCCCTGAAAATTTCTCGAACCACGCCGAGCTGTAGCTTTAGCTCGTCAGCCACCATATTGCACAGCTTCTCATCGTCCGGATCTTTCATCCGTTTCTTCTCCGGGGAGGATAGTAAAACAGTTGACAGTTGACGTTTAGCCATTGCCCTTTAAAGGTTAAACACTGGAGGTAAAGGCGTTAGGTTTGTGTTAAGATTGTAGCATTGATGGTTTAATAATGCCGAAGAGAGGAGCTCCAGACTCAAGCGGGCATCTCTGTCAGCAGGTCACGTGATCTCCGTGAGTAGGGTTTTGAAAGGACAGCTTAATCTAAATGAAGGTTTTTTCCATTGTATTTAACCTTTTTACTTATTAAATATAGACAGGGAGTGAGTCAAGAAATGTTTTTATCCCTCTATGTTAAATCAAATCAAAAAAAGGATGAGACAGGGAAACAGGCTGTAATAAATCTTAAAATGTGCAACTGATAATTTGTCTAAAGCTGAATCCTTTGATTAATAAAATCAAAATGATCCTTTTTTTTTATAGAAACCACATACTCTGTGTATCTAAAAATGCTGCCAAATGAAGTTATTAAGACCCAGTTATTATCACTAATGCATCAGGACTCCACATGGTCGAACATTTAAGATAGCAATTAGCTAGTAAACTTAATCTAGTCACACAATCCTTGAGTTTGAATGCAATCCCATATATTTTATAGCTCTAGTATTGCTGATAAGGTTCAACACCAAATTTCACACAATGTTTGAAAAAATAATTAACTAATAGTCTTTTAAGTCTAAAAAGTTTAGTAACTTTTTTAATCTTTAATTATGACCACAAATTATAATAATAAATAAAATTATATATCAAATACAGCACTATAACAAATTTGCCTCAAACTTCATTATGGCTAAATAAATATTTGTACACATACAGGTTGCAATGAACAAACACACTAATTTCCTCAGTCAAAACATTCTCTGTGATTACAAGACATATCAAGTAGTCAGTTAGCCTTACCATGGGACCAACATAGAAGTATTACAACTCAACAGTCTTAATTGATGGGGTCACTGACAAAAATATCATGTATTATAAGAAAAATCATCTTTTTTTTTTTCATTTTAAACAAAGTGTTTAAAATGAAAGACTACCTTAAGGTCCTCATCATGTAATCAATTTGTCTTACAAACCTCTACCCGTCCTCCTTATTTTCAATTTTCCAATTCAATTCAATTTATTTGTATAACGTGTTACAGTTTTTCTCAACTGCTTTCAGTCATTTCTCAGATCAGAATTGAAGTTTGCAGATCTCCAAGTGCATTTCTCAAAACAACAAACTGCACAACATAGTGGATAACCGGAAAATACGCTCAAAATGCTTTGTCTATCGTGCAAAAGCGTGTTTTTTCTTCAATCATTGTGTCAGTGGCAGCAGAATCCCATGTCATTTTTTCAACAATGTGAATGTGACAGGCAAAATTATTAGTCATGTTGTCAGTAGAACATCATACTCAGTTTTAGTTATTTAAATTATACTCAAGTCAGGTTTTGATGACTAGAAACCACTAAATTACCGTACTGGTGTGTGTCATAATTTACAGTGTCCCTCCGGTAAAAAAAGAAGTTACTCTTGCAAACCATTGTACATCAACCAGGTGTTACAGTAATTTACATGGTATGAATAGATAATTTTTCTGATTCCATCTAACCTTATCTAACCAATCAACATCGATCCACGTAACAGTATATAGAAGAATCGAAACAAAAGATCAGACTGTATTCACATTTTTACTGTACTGTCAGTAGTGGTACTTACATACAGAAAACAAAGGAAACTACACATAGGTTATTTACAGACAAATGCAAACCTGAAAAAGACAATGTGGGAAAAACTATACATGTACAGTACAACAGAAGGTAAAGGTGATATTACATGGCAGTTTTCCTATGCGTCATGTCGGTCCTGTGTGTTGGGCCACAGATTCTCATCCACATCATAACATATATTTTCCCTTGCTATGCACGGTGCCTAATCTTCTTGAGTGCCAAATCCAGCCTATGCATGCATCTGCTGAAATGTCCTCACATGCTGCATCCATGGCAGCCAGCAGTGTCATCCGCGTATGTGGCTGATGATCATAAACCTTCCACCTCCAAGCCGAGAATAACTCTTCAGTTGGGTTCAGGAACGGGGAGTAGGGTGGAAGGAATTCAATCAGCATCCTGCGGTGGTGGACAAACCACTGCCTGATGTTGTCAGAGTGATGAAAACTGACATTGTCACAAATTACTACATACTTTGGTAGATCATCTCGATTGAGGTCCCTCTGATCTTCAGGAATGACATTTCTATAGAGATTGTCTAAGAATGTAAGGAGATGCTGTGTGTTGTACGGTCCCATAATAGGAATATGAGCTAGCACACCTTGGTCTGAAATAGCAGCACACATAGTGATGTTTCCTCCACGTTGGCCTGGGACATCAACAGTAGCTCTCTGGCCGATTAGATTTCTACCACGCCTTCTGCCTTTGGCCAGGTTGAAGCCAGCCTCATCCAAGTATATGAAGTTGTGAGGTGGTTCTCTTGATTCCATTTCCATTATGCGCTATATAACATATATATTTTTTAGTTTTATATATATAAAAACACAGTGTGCATAAATTACAGTATTTGTCTTCATTGTTTACAGCTACATCAAATGTAAAGATCTATGAAGTTCCACCAATATCAAATGTGTAGAAGTTACTCTTACAGTATAGTGGGTATATAACATACCTGTACAAACTGGAGTTGTAGCTCTTTCACTCTGTCAGCATTTCTTTCAAAGGGTACATTGTATAGCTGCTTCATGGTGAATACATGTCTTTTCAAGACCCTGTCTATAGTTGAAATGCTCACAGATTGTATATTTTCAAAGATACCATTGTCTTCAACAATAGCACTTTGTATCTCCCTTCGTGCTATGGCATTGTTAGACATAACCATGTTGCAAATAGCTTCCTCCTGCTGAGGTGTGAAAAGGGGCCCTCTGCCACCCCTGCGAGGTTGTCTTGCAGTCCTACATGAGAAAATATATTGTAAATTATAGTAGTATAAGGATCACAGGATTTTGATTCATACAGTAAATAACTAAGAATACCGTATGCATGGATAACCTAAGGTGTGTTACAGTATATGTAACAGTAAGTCTACAGTATTACTGTACTATACAGTACATTACATACCTGTTCTCTCTACAAAATGATTGAATTGTTGATGACACAGTTGTTCTTCCAACATTTGGCTGCACCCTTCGACCAGCCTCTTCCATTGTAAGGCCATGATTGATAATGTGATCCACCAGTGTGGCCCTGATTTCATCTGGAATCTCTGTGTATCTTTGGCATCTTATACCCCTTCCTCTGTTGTGTCTCTGTACTCTTCCACCACGCAGTCTTAATCCTCTTCCACCACGCAGCTATTTCACAGAACTGGTTGATCATTGGTTAATCTGGAGTTGCACATGTTTCTCTTCGTTAACGAAGGTGAAGACTCACCTGAGAGCAATTTCTCAATTCTAGACATATTTTTTAGCAAATATGTACTCACAATTTGTAGAAATCTGTACAGACATGCAATTCTGAGAACATGTTCACTCATTTTGATAGTACATACTTCCAACCTGAGAAAAAGACTAATTGGTTTGGTGGTTGTGACATTTCAGCTGAGCACAGCAGGACAAAAGCAACAAGAATTGTCAAAAGCAGCTGACAGATGTACAGAACCATTTGCACGTTGTCCAAAAGCAATTGCAATTTGATAAAAACAACAAGACATTGCTGATATGATGTGAAAAACTGACAACAGGATCTGACGGTGGAACGAGTAGTTTTGAGAAATGCAGTTCTGTTGTGAGAAATGACTGAAAGCAGTTGAGAAAAACTGTAACAATTCACATAAGAGAGATATAAAGGGCGGGTTTCGTTACTCTATTTTTGACAGTTTCATTGCCCCAATAAAACAATAAAACCATAAACCATAAAACAATAAAATCATAAAATCATAAATTAAAGGTTTATGACTGTAATAAAAGTTTATGACTGTAATTATATAATGTTTACTGATACTGTAGGAATCGGTCAAAGGTCATACCTTTGATCTGACAGATGTATGTCATGATTTTATGATGTTAGGTTTAGGTTAAAAGTTCATAATAATAAAGTTAATGATTGTATTGATATATTGCTTACCGCTAGGAATTATTTGTGTTGATTCAAAGGAGTTAAAGAGCCCCCTTTCCCTCCCACCACCCCCCTCTTTCATATTTCATATTTAGCACCATTGTGTCTGCTTCAAGTAGATAGGTGACAAGTAATTAAAACAAGGCCATATGTTTGATTGACTAGATAGTAGATAATTATTTTTAAAAAAAAGGGGTTTTATGACCCTCAGATGAAACAGTGTTGTAAAACAAGGCCATGTGTTTGTTCCAAATGAGATAGGAGACAAGTACTTAAAACTCATGTTTGATCCGGGGTGGTTTGTGATAGGGTTACCCCCTCCCCTCAGACTGGGTGGTTATCAAATCAAGATTATGCCACCTTGCTGAGTTAGGAGCATCTCTCAGACTGATCGTTAGCCAATGGGAGCAAACGCGCATGAGCAAAAACATGCACAAGCCCCCCTGAGCAAACATGCATGAGCAAAAACGCGCACATGAATTTAATGACATACACACCAAGCGTACCACTGTTCTTCATGCCCTTCCTGTGTATCTATGTGAGGAAGTCTCTAGGTTTTTCAGGACCTGCACAGTGAGTGTTTTTGAATAATTGACAGTACCATGTTATGTAAACAGTTCATATTAATACAAACTTGTTTTGTCATTTACCCCTCTTCAGACTCCAACCATATAGTTTGTCTTATTTGAAAACATTGATCTTTTTATTTTTTAACCTCCGATTTTTACACCTTCATGTGTAGTCTGTTCTGAAAATCATAGTACCAAAATGTCCAGATATGTACACAAATGCTGTACATAAATTTTTGCTGTCTGTTGATGTGCAGGTTCGTAAGACACGACAACACATTAGAAAAAGTATCTTTTTCTAATAATCTTTTTCTAATCTAAGTTTTTGTCCGTACCAGTTAATATTAGTTTTATACTAGTAAAGATTGCTTTTGTTGTTTTTAAATGTCACATATAGCGTTGGTGTACGTTACAAGCTCATTTACGGAGGTTTGAGATTAAAAAAAACTGCCAAATGTCTTGAAAAATAATCTATCGCTTTTGTAACATGCACTTCACTTTGCATAGTGACAGCATTACCACATGGGTTGTTCATTATCATTGTTTAATTATTCCTTTAGACACATCTATGAACTGTGAATACACGGATGAATAGTGTTTATAAAGTTTTGTTTAGATTAAATCGGTGTAACTGTTTACTATGGAAATTCACTACATAAAAAAGACATACTTATAATAGCTTGTAAAAACTCATTGAACACTGACTGTGTCACCAATAATCCTGATGAATTTAAAATGTTTATTTGATTTTTTTTCAGTTTCAGATAAATATTTTATCATTATCTGTTGGAGAGTTGTATAATAGTTTGCTTGCAGCTCATTTTACCTCAATATTTCAAAAACATTTGAAACTCTAATGTTGAAACAACAATTTCAATTCAATTCAATTCAATTCAATTTTATTTATAAAGCACATTTAAAATCCGCCTGGGCTGGCCAAAGTGCTGTACATAGAGATAAAAGAAAAGAAAAAAAGAAAGAACATAAATATAAAAGAACACGTTAAGTTAATCAAAAATAATTAGTTTAATAAAATCAAAAAGTGAAAAAAAAGTACTAGAAAGTTAGTTTACATTTACATCATTTGGCAGATGCCCTTATCCAGAGCGACGTACATAAGTGCTTAAATCTCTAACATTGGATACATTAATCCTGGCTCACTAAGTTACATACTTAAGATACCATGAGTTTAAAACATTTGTTCAAAGTTACAATGAAAAATTGTCAAAGGGTTTTTTTCGAGCAGTGCTGGTAGATCGGAGGGTGCGCGGTGCAGTGCGAGGAGTGATGAGGGCTTTGAGGTAAGAGGGAGCTGGTCCATTTTTGGCTTTGTAGGCCAGCATCAGTGTTTTGAATCTGATGCATGCAGCTATCGGAAGCCAGTGGAGGGATCGCAGCAGCGGGGTGGTATGTGAGAACTTTGGAAGGTTGAAAACAAGCCGGGCAGCTGCATTTTGGATCATTTGCAGAGGACGGATTGCGTTCATAGGTAGACCTGCCAGCAGTGCATTGCAGTAATCCAGTCTAGAGATGACAAGAGACTGAACAAGTACCTGAGCAGCCTGTGTGGACAGAAAAGGCCGAATCCTTCTAATGTTGTAGAGAAGAAACCGACATGAGCGAGTGACATTAGCAACATGAGAGGAAAAGGACAGTTGATTGTCCATGGTTACCCCAAGGTTGCGAGCGGTGGCTGAAGGGGAGATCAGATCGTTGTGCAAGGATATAGCAAGGTCATGACCTGGGGATGAGTCACCTGGGATGAACAGCAGTTCAGTTTTGCTAGGATTGAGCTTTAACTGATGAGCAGTCATCCATGATGGAATTTCTGGCAGACATGCTGAGATCCGGTCAGAAGCTGTGGTATCTGAGGGTGGGAAAGAGAAATAAGTTGTGTATCATCAGCATAGCAGTGGTAAGAGAACCCATGTGAGGAAATAACTTCCCCAAGAGAGTGAGTATACAGGGAGAAAAGAAGAGGACCAAGTACTGAGCCCTGTGAGACACCAGTGGAAAGTCTGCGTGGAGCAGATGTCACTCCCTTCCATGTTACCTGATATGAGCATCCTTCCAGGTAGGAAGCAAACCATTCCCAAGCTGAGCCACAAATCCCAAGACTCCTGAGGGTGGATAACAGAGTCTCGTGGTTGACCGTATCAAATGCTGCTGAAAGGTCAAGGAGGATAAGGACAGATGACAGTTTGGCTGATCTAGCAGCATGTAGTTTCTCAGAGACATCCAAAAGGGCTGTCTCTGTGGAATGAGCTGCTTTAAAGCCAGACTGGTTGGGGTCTTGGAGGTTGTTCTGTGAGAGATAGACAGACAGTTGATTATAGACAATGCGCTCAAGAATTTTTGAAAGAAATAAGAGAAGTGATACCGGTCTGTAGTTACTGATGTCTGATGGATCCAGAGCGGGTTTCTTTAGGATGGGAATAACCCTTGCTCTCTTGAAAGTAGTTGGTACCTGACCAGATGCTATGGATCTATTGACGATAGTGGAAATGAAGGGCAGAAGGTCTTGCGAGATGGTCTGTAGCATAGTGGAAGGGAGTGGATCCAATGGGCAGGTGGTAGGATTGCAAGACTGGATGAGTTGTAAAATCTCTTCTGCTGCTACAGTTGAGAAATGCGACAACAAAGGTGTAGGGGAATCCATACTCTGAGATATAAGTGCAGTCGGGGCTGAACTGAAGGTCCGGCAGATTTCCTCAATCTTCTCCTGGTAGAAGGAAGCAAAGTCTTCTGCAGTCAGGGAGGATGAAGAAAGTGGAGCCGGGGGGTTGAGCAGAGAAGAGATGATGTTGTGGAATTTCCAAGGGTCATGTGAGGAAGCTTCAAGTTTTTCCTTGTAGAAGGAAGTCTTGGCAGAGGTCACATCTGAGGAGAACTTGGCAAGAAGTGTTCGGTAAGAATCAAGATCTGCATGAAGTTGTGATTTCTTCCACTTTCTCTCTGACGATCTTAGCTCTCTTCGATTGTTGTGCAGCACATCTAAAAGCCAAGGAGCAGAACAAGAAGTTTTCTTGGGTTTAGTGAACATAGGGCAGAGGAAGTCCATAGTTGAGGAAAGAGAAGAGAGGAAGGTATCTGTGGCCAAGTCCAAGGGTAGTGAGGAAAAAGACTCAGGATCAGGAAGGGAAGAAAGAGTGCTAGAAGCTACAGAAGAAGGGGAGTGAAGTTTGCGGTGGGTAAGGGTGAGGGGGTGAGATGTAGTTTTAGGTAGGGTAGGGAGAGTGATGGTGAATGATACCAGGTGATGATCAGAGACTTGTAGTGGGGTAGCAGTCACGTCTGTAGCTGGAGAAGGACGGGTGAAAACCAGGTCCAGGACATTGTCTCCTTTGTGTGTGGGGATGTAGCTGTTGAGTGTAAGGGTGAATGAGTCGAGAAGAGACAGGAGGGAAGAAGAATGTAGCTTGTCAGAGGGGAGGTTGAAGTCACCAAGCAGAGGGGAGCTATCGGAAGGGAAAACACTAAGCAGTGTGTCCATTTCTTCCAGGAAGTCACCTAGGCGACCAGGAGGGCGGTAAACAACAATGATAACAAGGTTTATTGGAGAGGTAACTGAAATGGCATGGCATTCAAAAGAGGAGATGGTTAAATGTGACAAGAGGAGAGGTGTAAAGCACCATTTCTTTGGCAGCAATACATCTGTACCACCACCCCTGCCCGTTTCTCTTGGATAGTTGAATAGTTTTATAAAATTAAGTTGACACTAGTCAATCTATTTAATTATTTTGAACATTTGGATTTACAGTACTGACTACTTGAAAAAGTGGAGGTTTCACCAAAGCAGAAATCATGTGATGTAGGATTATTTTCAATTCTAATTTTTTCGCTTCTGAAGTGGGAGAATTATTCGAAAGCTTCTGTGCCATGTCTAATGTAAAAATGTCTTAACAATTCTTTATTCAACAAAACACACAAATTCAAGGATTCCTGAGAATTACGCAAAGATTGAACATATCAGAAGTGTTTTGTAGTGCGCTGTAGACATGCTCAAAGTTTTCAATTATTCTATCCCTTAGATGTAAGAATTCCCTAGAACGTCTTGAATGTTGATATTTTCTTCGTGGGTGGTGCTGGTGGTGGGAGGTGCTGGGAAGGGGGTGTGGGGTCTTGGTGTTGGGGTCGTGGGGATGGGTTTTGAAAGATTCACTCGTAATCAAGGTTTAGTTTTACTCTTACTTCGGCGAATTCAGCTAGGAAATAATCTCAATACTGTTGTGTATGTAGTAGAAAACAAAGCAGTCACAGCCAAGGTTAACTATAACTTTCTTTACTCAACTTCTTCACATGCGGTTCTCTTCCTCTCCTCCATACATACATATTCTGTTGAATAACATCGGTGCATAGTGCCACTAACGGGGCAGGAGGTGTATTGCACTATACCACATATTCCTCTCTTGTAAGAAATAAAACTGTACTGTAGCACCAGAATATCAGTACATCATGAACAATATATGTAAACTGAAACAACATGAAGCATGTCTTTTCCTTAAATAGCAAAAGTTGTAAAAAATAATAATCTCACATTTGATCACATGGCAAGTAAGTATGTAACAAAATCTGTAGAAATGTAAGTCATAATATCACTAATGACCTAAACATGGAAGTAAATAACAGAATCCATAGGTATGTCAAATCTAGACTAGCATGTAAACAAAGTCTAATCAGTAAGTCACAATTCAATCTTATGACAAAATAGACTAGTAAATGAACTGTAGATACAATATTCAGGGAACAGAAACAGAATAAACATGTTCACATCGTTTTATCTTTTTTTTTTTTTTTTTTTTTTTTTTTTTTTTAAATCTTTAAATCCGCATCCTTGGGACTCTTGGAGAGGGGAAGGGATTGCACAGTTTCAGGTGCTTGGCAGCAAACAAGCATCATCAGGCTGTGATGTAGGAACACTTGAATTGGTAGGGGGTGTAGGTGCAAGGTGGATGGTGTCGGAACTTAGAGCCCGCCTCCAAGCTGACATATCACAAGGGTGATATATACTTATAACTATAACTGTTTTGTCATCTACTTTAGCCAAATCCTCCTGTATACACTTATAATTAATATTGATGAAATAGTGAGAAAACTCCTCAGACCTGGATGAGAATGAGCAAAAACTTCTTTATTGCAGTCAGTCAATCATCCATTCCATTGAACTCAAGGCAAACAAAAATCACTAAGTCAAAAAGAACAAATGAAAAACCCCAAAAGAGCATTCACAGGTAACCAAAAATATCTCCTTTGCAAAACAAAGTATCAAAAGAACAAAAGAGCTGCAGCATCAAGAGATGGCCTAGCTGTCCAAAAGAGCTACTCTCCTCACGAAAGAGAACTGCCCTCCAGTGAAATTTCACCTCAATATATACCCTATACATATATATATCCTCTCTTAATCTGCATACTCTCCGGCAATTTCCCATTATTTCTCAAAGTTGTTTCTGAAGCCCGCCTGGTCATTTACATGTTTCCTCTGAAATCCCCTTATTTCCCCGAAATTACCTCATACGCCTCCTCAGTGACCTAATATCCTGTCTTTTTGAATTCCCCTTATTTCCCAGAATCATCAGCTGATGCTTACTCATATGCCCATGTATGGGTTTTCCTCTTTTCTTAATTTCCTATTATTTTCGGCCTTTTTCGTCACTGTTATTAAAAAAATATGCTCAAGAGAGCTCTACTTCCTAGTTGGTATCACATTTGTCGTTCAGCCTTTCACGACGGACGCTTCGTGGATTAATCCTCTGTTTCAGCTACAATGAGTAAGTTTTTCTCATTTCTCTCATTATTATTTTACTTTACTGATTATATGTTAACGATTATATGTTAGTTATATGAGATTAACTTTGTCATAAGTTCTTACTTCTTCTTGGTTATATTATATTGCTACTGTTGCTAAGCTTTATTGCTGTAATGTTACTTTGTATGTTATATTAGAGTCCTTAATGTTGACTCTTTTAAGCTTTGCTGACCTTTTGAACTTTTATCATGATCTCAGTCTGGCCTTCAGACTGGGCTTGTTTATTGCATATTTTTTAAGCTTTAGTTCCTCTATTTCTAGTTCCTCTATTTCTAGTTCCTCTATTTCTATTGAAGGCTACTCCCTTTTCCCCTTAGGTTCTCAACCTCAGGGTCAGCCAATTCGTCCTGGTCACACCATCTGGATTTCTCGGTCTACTCCCTATAGGAGGCCAGTTCCTGCTGAAGTGTTAACCACTTTCCGTCACTATCACCTGAGTCATCTGTCTCATGAGCTTTGCTCCTTCCTGGAACGACTGTGTTCCCCTACACTCTCTGAGCAGCCTCTCACGCCTTTTCACATTGTGCAAACGCCTATGACTCGGTCTTTCTCGACTCAGACACTCCTGCCTACTGTCCTGGTGGACCAAAGGACACAAACAGATGGTTGTCCTCATGCTGAACCCTGCTGCCCTAGGCTGACAACTCCTGCCTCCCCTCCTCGTGTCTCATCTCCTCCTTTCGCCTATATACGTCCTCTCTCTCCCACTTGGGCCTCTTCCCCTTCTAATTCTGAGCCTGGTTCCCCAGGCTTTGTCCCTTCTTCTCCCCCTCCTAGGACTGGGTCTCCAGACTACACTCCTACTTCTCCCAGGCCTGATAGCTCTGGGTCTCACTATTATTATTACGATTATTTTGTAATAAACTCCTTCTTTCCTTATTATACCTTCTGAGTCCTGTGTGTTTTATTTATGCATTAGTTATATATCACTTTACTCTTATTATGACATCTGAGATCTATTCTCATGTATCTTATGATACCAATCATAATACTCTTAAAGTATGATCCCTACTTCTGTGGGGCACTTCTATAATGTAAGATTTTGCACATCGATTTTTCACAACATCACTCCCCCCTTTGAAACTGTAAAGTTTCAACAAAACTCGTGCTGCAGCGAAAAGTGACATGCGGTACTTGAACCACAAAACTACCCACCTTGAAGCAAAAAACATCAAAAACAAACGATGAAAATAAAGCAAGAAAACAAACAAAAAGACTAACAGAAAAACAAGAAACCAAAAAACACACGGAAAAACAAGAAAACAAAAAACACACAACATCACTCCCCCATCACTCAAACACAAATATTCGACACCAGGGCACCCATTCTCAAAGTAAGGTGAACAAGGAGTGAGCGAAAAACCCTCCGGAGGCCAATTTGAGGGAAAATTCTCACTCTGCCTGCACGTAGCGTGACAGTGAAGCCACTATCACCAAGGTCACCATTTTCGCACAAGAAAGACATATAACACATATCGCGACCAACAGTCAGTTCGTAAGAAGGGGAACGGTCCCATTACTTCCACCACCAATGATGATTCCGATGCATTGACCGAACCCACAGCGGTAGTGGGGCCCGGACGCGTCTACCCACGCGAAGGGCCCCCCAAATGTCTCTAAACCGGCCGCCAACGCAGTCTTTGTCTGTGTCAGCAACCGCGTCTGAGGAACCCCCTCTCCATGAGGTGGGCCCCCCCATGAGTACATAAACGTAGGCGTACAGACCGTTGCCTGTAGTCCGTGGCGTACATAGTTTGTGTGACATGTCCATAGTTGATAGCCACAAAAGAACAAGGTGCAGTACTGGCGCGTGGTAGTCTGTATTATGTGGCGGGAGAAAATGTAAGCATGTCTGCTGCCACATCCGTATGTGGAGGCAACGCAAAAGGATCGGCGTATCTCATAGCTGTGCACCTCAAGCAGAAACCCTTTCCCAAGAGCGTACTTGTTCATGTGGTACGCGTGGACCCAAAGTCCTTCTGGGAGGAACAGATCCGCGTGGTCCAGGATGAGGGTAACGGGGCGTGAATCTTCCAGCAGCGTGTACCATGTGTCCTCCGTTGGCGGCGGAGGATACGTCAGCCAGGTGCGACGTGATGGCACCCCCAAGTCAAAGTCTCTCCACACATACTCAGACACAGCTATTTCCGCTGTCAGCTGGTTGCAGGTGTGGCAGCGGCTCGGGGGCGAGACGTCATCGACCCGACAGGCGATGCCTCTGGGGGAGGCCTCCAGGTGCCCACATGTCCTGGGGCACTGGCCTGGGGTTTGTCTGGGAGGTGGGCGCAGCATGGCCCTGCACACAACACTTACAGAGACACAAACACACACAAACACAAAGACAACAGGACCGGGAGTCCCAATAATCCCTTTCTCAAGCATATATACAGTGTAGGCACTTATTGCATCCAGGCATATATACAGCATAGTTACAATTACAATAACAGTCTATGAGTGTACATGACTACGGCCACCACCAATAGTGGTTGTGGTGTAAGGAGTACATCCATCGTGGCAAAGGCGCCTTAATCTGCCGTTTATTTTTCAGTGAGTCCCAAATGTCCGAGAAAGTCTGAGCATAATATGTCTTTGGCAGAATGGCCACTGCCACCGAGTCACTGTTTTTCCGCAGAATGGGATGCAGCCAAGCGGGCTGTGGCGGGAGGCATGCCAGGTTCTCTCGTGCCTCACTAGTGTGGGTGGTCCAGATTTGATATCTGCAAAAGAATAGGGTGTAATACTGCCGAACTGTGCTTTGCTGAATATTGCGCGATATCAGATATGCATGTCTTGTCTTAGGGCCATATAGTGATGCTACCGAAATACACCAACGGATTTCATACAGACAGTAGTCCTCGTCAGGTTGGTGCCAAGCCAGCCATGACCCTTCTTCGAGCATGATATCTGCATGTGAGAGTATCAGTGGGATAGGACGAGCTTCTTCCGGAAGAGTGACCCACTGCTCCTGTGAGGCTCGGGGCGGGTACGACCTCCAGGTTCGTTGTGGTTCCCTGTCAAGTCTAAGATATAGCCACCAGCGATAAGCAGACAAGTCGATCTCCATAGCCAATCTGCGGCACGAGAAACAGCAAGGACGATAGGGGGCATCGGTTGCTTGGTGAAAGCGATACGCAAGGCCATCAGAATCGGGGTCAAGGCAGGCGCATGAGTAATGGCGGCGAGCTGGCTGGCGTGGAGGACGCCGAAACGGGAGACACTCCATTAGTCTGTACACACAGGGACATGGGGGACGCAGACAAACAGGGACAACAGACATGGGACATTATGACAACATACTGTGGGTTAGTTCGGATTAATTATGGATTGTCATAGACCTCGTCCAACAGTGGAAACAGATCCGGCTCTACGTCTGCATCTATCATCTGCATTTGAATGTACTGTCCAAAGAGGGAATGGACTGTCTTGTCAATCAAAGCACGCAGTAGAGGCAATCCACAGCAAGCAATAAAAGCTACGACTAAGAGTACCACAAGAATTATCATGCCTATGCGCATCAGTCCTGCAATCCAATCCCCTGAGAGCAACCATTTATACCATGCAGGATCTGGTGCGCCCGAGTTCCGGACCATCTGGTCTCGGGCTGCACTTCATACGGGTTAGTAGCGCAGATAATGGTCCCATGGGGCCCGTGTGCAATGGGATGATGGTGCAACATTCAGTACCAATCATATCACATACGCCTTGTTCCGGCCCGCGCATTTGATCTATGGCAAAACGGTTTTCTACAGTCATCAGCGTTGCGGCATGCAGTTGTTCGGAGATAAGCCCTAAAGCGGCGATCGTGTGGTTGATAAAGCGTTGCTGATTGTACCATATATAATTTATCCACCTCATGTTTCTATGTGTTTGTACGTGCGGTAGCAGGATGGCCCATGTGGTTGACGAGCTATCCGACAGCGCTCTGTGTTCTTCCGGAACGCCTACTGGCTCTCCCTTCCAGTCTATGTATATATCCGGGTCCTTTGACCAGACCGGGAGCACAGATGAGTTGGTGTATTCCAGATATTTCGAAGTATCTCGTCTGACGCATGAAGCGCGAGTGGGAATCTGAGTCAGGAGTTGTTCTAAGAGGGAGTCATTCAATGCCATTACTGTAAGGCCCCCTTCTAGCACAACTGGGGCACAGAGGCCATGCCACATTCGGGGGAGCGTCTGGAGGGCTGTGCCATCCCCGCAATACCAAAAGATGTCAGCCAATGGTAGTGTGCCAAATCTAAGACTGGGAACAGTCATTAATTCTGGGATGGCTGTCTCACACCCATACTCCGATATGTTACACGGTGGGAGCACATTTACTATGGGATGGTGAGCATCTAACGTGTCTTTACAGGCTACCTTAGGAAGGAATCCCACCCATACAGCTCCTTTCGATCGTATGCACAGGGGAAACATTTGGTTAGGGCGTGTCCTAACTGTCATATCTGCTGGGATTGGTGAGGTCACGGGTTGATACGTGCAGGACCTACTTATATTGCCCATCCACTTCGGCCCATGTGTTCTGGCCGCTGATCCTAATAGACAAAGCGCTGGGCACAGATGGGTGTCATTTTATGGGGGCTTGTCACATTCATCTACCCCCCTGACGGGCATGATATAGGGAAGCTGTTTGGACCTGTCATGACATACCACACAAGTAGCGTTGGTGGTGACTTGATGGGCGGAGTCTATTAGCCACTGGCGATACAAGTTGCCCCCGGCAGCATCGGCCGTTGTATTATACTGGGCGATACCTATTATTTTGACGTGTGACAGAAGGTCCTCATAGTCACCTTGAAGGGACGAGTTACGGGGGCCACACTTACGGCTCGTGGCATCGCTGCACGTGGCCCAAAAGTCTATACTGGCTTGACAGAACTGAAAGCCAGGGCTCCACGCTGGGACATAGACACAAGCTTTGTAACCCTCAACAAATGCAGTTCTCTGTATCGAAGAGGGATAGGTGGCTGTGGCATGGAGACTGTAAAACCATAACGCGTGGATCAGCCTGTGGTAACCCCCCTCCTCACCGTCCGCAGGGTGTCCTGTGACCATGATACTAGTTATTGGATCCATTGTCATCTCACCTGGCCGCCTAATGCGGATTTCTAGGGTCAGAGTATAGTAAGACGATGATTGGTTAGTGGCCCATTTTACTGGGTTTGAGACTGACGCCGGAAAGGGACCTGTATAGTCAAATGAATACATCACAAAATAGACTGTGTTGTTCTGTATTTTCTTGCGTACACTAGCATGAGCGAGTAAACCTAAAGCACACTTCATGTGCCCTTCTATGGCCGTTTGGGCCGTATTCTTATCAACTCCTGCCAGTGATGGGTAGGACCCCTTTCCTTGAAAAATTGTCCGTCCATTAATGGTGGCAGAACCTGTCCCTGCATCTCGCTTGGATCGTGTGCCTACTTTCGAGGTGTTATACAATATCCCGTCAGTGTGGGTGTGGTTGGTCTCTATTTGTGAGTTATGAGTCTGAGCCGCTAGGAATCCTACTGCGATTGCCACATTTAAGCATAATCCTATTACGCAGGCTACATAGAAAAGTTGTGTCGTTAGCTCGTCTTTATTTTGTTTGTCAGTGCCACCAGATTTACCCGGTGCCTTCTTTTGCGTGTCTTTGCTACGGGGTGGGAATATCTGCACCATAACTCACAAGGGTATTGTTACCCTCTAGTCGCGTAATTAGCCATTAAACATCTCTCGCCTACTGCCGCCTTTTTGGCTGCTTCATCCGCCGCAGTATTTCCCTTTGTTATAGTCGTGCCATCTGTCTTGTGGGCTCTGCATTTTACTATAGCCAGCTTCTTAGGTAACTGAATGGCTGCTAACAACTCCGATATGGCTGGCCCATGGGTAATGGTTGAGAAATCTGCTCTCTGGAAGCCGCGTTGTGCCCATATTGGCCCGAAAACATGACATACCCCATATGCATAAGCAGAATCCGTGTATACCGTGCATGTCCTTCCTGCACCTAATCTGCAAGCTGCTGTCAGAGCTTTTATTTCTGCCAATTGAGCCGAACACGGTTGAGGGACAGTCACCTCACTAACTGTCCGGTATACATTTCCGACTAGATCATATTCTACTACCGCATATGCTGCTCTATTTCCATCATTTGTGCGATAACATGATCCATCTACAAAAAAGATTTGTTGTGCTCCTAAGAGTGGTTGTGATTCTAAATCTGGGCGAGCTTTTAGAAACTTCTCAGATTTTTCTGTGCAGTTATGAGGAGTCCCTTCTCCGGGCGGCACCATCCTCTCGGCTGGGTTTACTGTGTTACACCTTTCGATTGTCAATTCTGGTGCTGACAATATTACATCGTATCCGGTGCACCTTGCATTGGTTATTACGAACGCCTGACTTGTCAGTAATGCATGCAGCGCGTGTGACGTGTACAGGGTCACTGGGTGACCCATTGTAATTGTAGATGCCTTTTGATACGCAAATGCAGCTGCCGATATGGCACGATAGCAGGGCGGCATACCTTTTTCAACATTGTCTAGGGCTGTACTGAAATACGCAATGGGTTGTTTTCCCATGCCCTGTTGCTGCTGCATCAATACAGCAGATGCAAACCCTTGTCGTTCTGACACATATAGGTAAAAAGGCTTACTGTAATCTGGACTAGATAGCGCTGGGGCTGATGCTAGTGTACATTTCAACATCTCAAATGCCGCTGATGCTTCTGGTGTCCATATCAGCTGCGCATTAGGTTTAGTCTGATCTGCTGCCTTTATCATGTCTCTAAGTGGTTGGACTTTTAGGGCAAAGTCACATACCTGTCTACTAAATCCTGCCATGCCCAGGAATGACAACATCTGTCGTACGGTCTGAGGTCGTGGTGCCTCGCGTATAGCCTGCACATGAGCCGGTAATATTTTTCGTGATGTCCCTTCTAGAACTCTCCCCAAATATTCCACCTTCTTCCAGCAGAATTGCAGTTTTTCCTTACTAACTTTATGCCCATTGGTTGCCAGGGCTTTCAGTACTTTTATTGAGTCCTCCAAGCACTGTTTCTTGGTTTGGCTACAGATCAGTAGATCATCAACATATTGCACCATGAGGCTTTCCATTTGTAGATTTACTAAATCTCTAGTCAGTACTTGATTGAATATTGACGGACTCTCACAGTATCCTTGGGGCAGCCTCGTGTATGTATACTGCCCTGTGTACTTTCTCTGTAAGTAAATGCAAACAAGTGCTGAGAGTCGGGGTGCAGAGGGACACTGAAAAATGCTGAACACAGGTCGATTACTGTGTACCACTTTGTTCCTTCTGGAATGTTTGATAACAAAGTGTGTGGATCTGGGACCACTGGGGTCTCGGCTATCACTATTTGATTAACTGGTCTCAAGTCTCAAGTCTATTCCTTCTACAGTAATCCATTGTGGCTCAGTAAATCGTAGAGTCTGAGTTTTTCCTGAGAAGCCCACTGTTTTTATTGTTCTACGTGTGAGGGGAAGCTTTGAGCCTTCTTTTCCAATGCTTGTAAATGTTGCTCCTGTGTCAATCAGGAATGGGGCCTGTACTTCGTTTCCAATTCCCACCATAATTGTTGGTTCTTGTGCAGGGTACAATGAGGTGGTACACTGCACCAGCTCCCCCTCTGGCTTCTCTAGGCCTCTTCACATTCCCCCTGGAGCTGGGCCCATCGGGCTCCCTCCAGGTGGGACTGGGGCCTGTCCTTGAAGTCCTGGGCCCATCCACTGGCCTGCCCAGTTCCCAGTCCCTTGTTGTGCTGTTACAGGTGCCTGTTGCATTCCGGGTTGTCCGGTTCCTTGTTGAAACATTGGAGCGGGCATTTGTGCTGGCATCTGTTGTCTCCCTTGATTCCCCATGGCTCCTCCTGGTGCCCCATATTGGAGGTAGGGACAATCTCTCTTCAAATGGCCTGGGTTGTTGCAATTCCAGCAGCTTCCTCCTTGTCCCCCTGTTCCCCAGGCGGATCTTTGTGGAGGCTGCCTCCCTGGGCCTCCTCTTCCTCGACCTCTGCCTGGTCCCCAGCCACGCTGTTGAGGAACATACTGGGGATTCATGGGATAATTTATCGGGTATCCCATTGGGTATTGCATCATAGCTGGAGGCGGCGACTGTGGCTGTGTCATCATTACTTGTGGTGCTCCTCCATTCTGAGGCGGTGCAGCCTGTACGGCAGCTGGAGCCACCATAACTGCTGCTTGTTTTGAAGTATATTCTTTATCTTCCTTTTTCTTCTTCTCATGGTTCTCTTGTTTATTCCTTGCCAGCTCTCCCAGCTGTGCTTTGTGGAGCTGCACCAGTAGATCTTCTGCAGCCTTCTTCGCTTCTCTTTTTCTTTTTCTGTGTAGCTCTGTGTGATGTATCACGTTGGCCTCGAACGTTGCCCATGGCATGGTGTTCAGTCGTACTACTGTTTCCAGCTGGTCTTGTACTTCAACTGGGAGTGCCCTTTTCAACATGAGTTTGAACAGTGTCACACTTGCTGGTGTTCCGTCCCATGAGGCTCCCATTTCCTCTCTCCAAGATTCCTGGAGCCTCAGAATAAACTGGGCCACTCCGTCCTCTTCCTCCAGCTTTATCTTTTCCACCTTCCCTGGGTCTGCTTTTGTTGGGTATGCGTCCCTTAACTGATTCCACAGGAGGTTCCTGTATGGATTGAGAGTCATTCTGTCTGCTCTCGAATCCTCCGCTTCCTTTTTTAGTTCTGCGAGATCAAATATATCAGTCATTTTCGCTTTCCCGACTGTCTGGCATAGGATTGCTTTGAGGTCACCCAGGGCCAAGTTCTGTCCCATTGTTTGTTCTTCGAACTTCGTGATCCACCTTTGCGCTCCCTCACATACGTTTGGTAGTCTTTTTATTAGTCCGGTCATGTCCATGAATGACCATGGCACATAATGCACATCCCTCCCTTTAACTATCAGAGGGCACTGTAACACTTCTTCTGGTTCTGAAAGTTCATCCACCACGTCTGTTGTTGTCCTCAGCCGACCAGGCTTGCTTAGTTCCTCAAATCTGCCTTGTCTTCTACCAAGCTGCAAGCCTTCTGCGTCTAGAGGGGTTAACTGCACTTCTCCTTCCAGTCTTACTTTCACCCTCCCTTCTTTGTGTTGCTCTTCGTCCACTGAGGCTGCCTTAGGGGTTTCTTCAGTGCCTTTTTCTATGTCCATTGAGATGATCGTTCGTTGGCTGCTCTGTTTTCTCTCCCTCTCGCTTACTATCTCTCTTTCTTTTTGGTATTGTTTCATCCCTTCTTGCTCTTCCACAAGGGCTCTTCGTGAACGGTCCTCTATCCTTGCTAGGGAGCCGCGTATTTCCTCCATATTTTTTAGCAGGTTCACCTGTTCCCATCCTTCTTCGATCTCCCAGGGTGGACTGTCTGTCCCTCTCCTTGGGAGTTTTTCTCCTCTAATGGCGGGGGTGCTGCTATGTGGCTGTAGGTGCTGAGGGTGATGGTACTCCCCTACCCATTGTGAGTTGTATTTCTCTGGATTATCTTCCCAGTATTGACTCTCCTCTCTGTCTCCTTCAGCATCTGTTTGCGAGTGTTCTAGGCTTTTGGGCTGTTCATCTTTTCGCCTTCTCTCTCTCTCTTCTTCGTCATTTCTTGTTGGTAGCACTGGATATATACCATGATACCTAGGTTTGCACTGTTCATTATAGGGTGGGGGTTGGAGCTGCTCCATACATTCACCTGATGGTGGGGCTGTTGCCTCCTCTTTCTTTTGTTCTCTTATCAGCATTCTCTCTTTCTCCTGCTCTTTCTCTTGCTCTCCTTTCAGCTTTTCTGCTCTCCTTCTTTTTCCTTCCTGGTCAAACCAGTCCACTATCTCCCATTTCCTCATTGTCTTTTCCTTGTGCTCTTTTTTCATTTCTCCCCAACACTCTACCCTTTCCTTCATCTTTTTGCACCTTTCTTCGTCAAATGTCCCTCCTTCTGGCCATTGCAGCTCTCCCTTCGTCCGGTCTTGCCACTTTTTCATGTACTTTTTGATTTCTTTTTCAGCATCCTTGTGCTATATTATTATAATTGCAGCTGGAGTGAACAGGCCTTTTTCCTTCTCCATCATGCACCCCTGTCTTGCCCCTGCAGCACTATCACGTGGTTGTGGGGACACTGTTGTCCACTTTAACTGGACGTTTATTCTTTTTGCTGTCAGTTGCGGTTGTACTGGATCTTTCCTACTCCGGCTCTCAGACGGATTTATTTTATCTAAGAGAATGGATATTGCAAACCCTCTCTCCCACTGCACCAGACGCTTTTCCACCGACACCAGTGCCGTCAATCCTGAGCAATAGTTAAACTAACGTGGGCGCTCCTCAAATAGCTCTACCAACGGTTTGTCGTCTTCATTGACTGCCTCTATTAAAAACTCACACAGCAGTATTTCTGCCTGTTGATTACCTGGGGTGTCTACTAGGGCTCTCAACACTGGGCTCAACAACCGAGGCCTCCAGATCGCTTTTATTCTTTCATGTCAATTGTTATACGGAAGAAGAGTTTCTAATGTTCTCAACCCGTCAAACCTTGTTAGGGATCACAACTTAGTTGCTATCTACACGTCAGACTGGTGCCTTTCTACACCGTTCCTGTCTTTATACACTCGTTCGTCCCGGAAGTGTGTCCTTACCCCTCTAGTTTCTATCTCCAAATCTGTTTCTCCCTCGAAGTCCGAGTCTGAACCTAATTCTTCAACACACCTTAAATCTATATCTCCTGTTCACTAATATATTTTTCAGCGTGCCACCTGGTCCCTTATGTGTCTTGCTCTGTCTGTTGTGTTGTATTGTGTTACTTACCTCGCTCCAACTTATCTCATAAGTTCCATAAAGCACTTAAGTGCCCACAATCCGACACCTAAATCCCACTCAATTTGTCCGCACACTACTCCTATGGCTATGATTACTTCTAGTACGACAAGCAATTCATGCTCCATTCAGGTTATGGGATTAACAATAGTTTGCCACCACTTTCACCACTTCAAACAGGATCTCTGTCATGCGACTCAGCACTCCACATATACACAACAACAATTTCATACACATATATCCTTTCCCGTATACTATTCACCGTATACTATTCACCGGGGGCCCCCCAGCCCTACCAAGCAGACCTGTCTCACCTGACAGCGGTATCTAGGGACTAACTTTTTCCACACCTGCCCGTGCAGCCAGTGAGTTTATTAGCCGGTATCTGCAGGAATTTTTATTTCAAGATCTTCTCTTAACCAGGCCTATTCACAACACTTTATATCTGTTGTACATGATAATATTCACTCATGAGACTTCCTTGCACACACACACAATCATCAACCCCCTCAATCACATGTGGGGATTTCCCTTTTTACTACTTCTCATCCAGCTCTCTTATCTCACCCTTAGGGGTTCTCGAGCTCGAGGGCAGCTGTCTACCTCCTTCACCAGGGCCACCCCTCCCCTGTCAGGCCACAGACACACTATACACAGACTTTTGAATATAACAGGCGTCTGCTTACCTTTATTATGACCGGCCTCTGTAGCCCTTCTGAGAGAGTGGTCCCAGTTCCGGATGCAGGTCACGCTGTCCCTTTATCGAGCCCCACGTTGGGCGCCAATAAATATGTCGGAACTTAGAGCCCGCCTCCAAGCTGACATATCACAAGGGTGATATATACTTATAACTATAACTGTTTTGTCATCTACTTTAGCCAAATCCTCCTGTATACACTTATAATTAATATTGATGAAATAGTGAGAAAACTCCTCAGACCTGGATGAGAATGAGCAAAAACTTCTTTATTGCAGTCAGTCAATCATCCATTCCATTGAACTCAAGGCAAACAAAAATCACTAAGTCAAAAAGAACAAATGAAAAACCCCAAAAGAGCATTCACAGGTAACCAAAAATATCTCCTTTGCAAAACAAAGTATCAAAAGAACAAAAGAGCTGCAGCATCAAGAGATGGCCTAGCCGTCCAAAAGAGCTACTCTCCTCACGAAAGAGAACTGCCCTCCAGTGAAATTTCACCTCAATATATACCCTGGCGCCTCTAGGCGCCTCCACTCTTAATCTGCATACTCTCCAGCAATTTCCCATTATTTCTCAAAGTTGTTTCTGAAGCCCCGCCTGGTCATTTACATGTTTCTTCTAAAATCCCCTTATTTCCCCGAAATTACCTCATACGCCTCCTCAGTGACCTAATATCCTGTCTTTTTGAATTCCCCTTATTTCCCAGAATCATCAGCTGATGCTTACTCATATGCCCATGTATGGGTTTTCCTCTTTTCTTAATTTCCTATTATTTTCGGCCTTTTTCGTCACTGTTATTAAAAAAATATGCTCAAGAGAGCTTTACTTCCTAGTTGGTATCACATTTGTCGTTCAGCCTTTCACGACGGACGCTTCGTGGATTAATCCTCTGTTTCAGCTACAATGAGTAAGTTTTTCTCATTTCTCTCATTATTATTTTACTATACTGATTATATGTTAACGATTATATGTTAGTTATATGAGATTAACTTTGTCATAAGTTCTTACTTCTTCTTGGTTATATTATATTGCTACTGTTGCTAAGCTTTATTGCTGTAATGTTACTTTGTATGTTATATTAGAGTCCTTAATGTTGACTCTTTTAAGCTTTGCTGACCTTTTGAACTTTTATCATGATCTCAGTCTGGCCTTCAGACTGGGCTTGTTTATTGCATATTTTTTAAGCTTTAGTTCCTCTATTTCTAGTTCCTCTATTTCTATTGAAGGCTACTCCCTTTTCCCCTTAGGTTCTCAACCTCAGCGTCAGCCAATTCGTCCTGGTCACACCATCTGGATTTCTTGGTCTACTCCCTATAGGAGGCCAGTTCCTGCTGAAGTGTTAACCACTTTCCGTCACTATCACCTGAGTCATCTGTGACTCATGAGCTTTGCTCCTTCCTGGAACGACTGTGTTCCCCTACACTCTCTGAGCAGCCTCTCACGCCTTTTCACATTGTGCAAACGCCTATGACTCGGTCTTTCTCGACTCAGACACTCCTGCGTCCTGTCCTGGTGGACCAAAGGACACAAACAGATGGTTGTCCTCATGCTGAACCCTGCTGCCCTAGGCTGACAACTCCTGCCTCCCCTCCTCGTGTCTCATCTCCTCCTTTGGAGATGAGACAAATCCATCTCCTCCTCATCTCCTCTCCTCCAAATCTACAAATCCATCTCCTCATCTCCTCCTACGCCCTCTCTCTCCCACTTGGGCCTCTTCCCCTTCTAATTCTGAGCCTGGTTCCCCAGGCTTTGTCCCTTCTTCTCCCCCTCCTAGGACTGGGTCTCCAGACTACACTCCTACTTCTCCCAGGCCTGATAGCTCTGGGTCTCACTATTATTATTAAGTTTATTTTGTAATAAACTCCTTCTTTCCTTATTATACCTTCTGAGTCCTGTGTGTTTTATTTATGCATTAGTTATATATCACTTTACTCTTATTATGACATCTGAGATCTATTCTCATGTATCTTATGATACCAATCAAAATACTCTTAAAGTATGATCCCTACTTCTGTGGGGCACTTCTATAATGTAAGATTTTGCACAACATCGATTTTTCACAACATCAATGGCATTCCACACTTTTCCATCGGATAACAGTTAAGTAGCAGGACCTTTCTTTCACTTTAAAAGGTTGGGTGAACTTAGAACATCCTTTTGCAATGAACCCAGGCTTGCGGACGTGGACAGAAGATACAACTTGGAAAGTGGATGGTTTTGCACTGCGTCGTTTGTCTGTATACCATTTTGTTTTCTGTTGCTTCATCTGGATGTTCTGTTTCAGGTTTGTGTGCTCTGTAAGAGGCAATATCGAGTGGAGACCTCTGATATGCAGCTTTGTATTGAGTGGTGTACCATGAAGTAGCTCGGCAGGAGACACTGAGGTCATGGCATGGGGAGTGGCTCTGTATGTGTGTAAAAACTCAGTGACAAAGGCTTTCAAAGGTTTACCTTCGATGTTGGCTGTCTGTAAGCAGTCCTTGAATACTCTGTTGAAGCCTTCTATTTCCCCATTTGCTTGTGGGTAATACACGGAGCTGCGGCAATGCTTGATATCTGTCAGCAAGGAAGGATTCAAACTGAGCTGAAACAAACTGAGGGCCATTGTCTGTGACCAGTCCGAGTGGATTTCCTTCTCTACTAAACACAGTGGCAAGAAAGTTCATAACAGTCATTGAGGTAATACCTGAGCTGAAGGCAATCTCAGGCCATCGGCTATAGTAGTCAATGAGAGTTATTGCAAAACGGTAGTCAGGAGGTGCAGTTTGAATAGGTTGCACGATATCCACAGCTACCTTTTCCCAGGCTGCAGTCGGAGTAGGCACAGGTTGTAGTGGGGCAGCACGGGTGATGGCAGTTTTGTCATGCTGCAGGCAGGTAGAGCATAACTTAATGGTGGACTCAACCTGTGAATCTATGCCAGGCCACCAAACAAGTCTCGCAGTCTTTGTTTTGTGTGAATGATCCCTTGGTGTGTGGCATGAGCTAACTGAATGAGCTTTGATTGCAGAGCTTGAGGTACAATGACACGATGAGTGCAACAAAATTACTTGTATGTAACTATCCTGCACAGCCAGTTCATTCTGGATACAAAAGTAAGGTGTGATGACAGGGTCTAGGTTTTTCACACTCCCAGGCCATCATTTAGAAATGTAGTGTCTCATTGGGATGAGTGTTTTGATATATGACATGTCCATGTTGTGCTAATTTTTGATTTCGCTTATTTTGGGGGCGGGGCTACACGTGACGTCACGTGACGTGACCAAAATACACTGAGGCAGCTCCCCTCATTGTGCTGAGTGTTTTGATATGTCACATGTCCATGTTGTGCTAATTGTTTATTTTCACGTGACGACACGTGACGACACGTGACGTGACGTGACCATAACACATGTGAGGCACTTCGCCTCATTGGGCTGAGTGTTTTGATATGTCACATGTCCATGTTGTGCAAATTTTTGATTTCGCTTATTTTGGGGCGGGGCTACACGTGACGTCACGTGACGTGACCAAAATACACGTGAGGCAGTTCCCCTCATTGTGCTGAGTGTTTTGATATGTCACATGTCCATGTTGTGCAAATTTTTGATTTCGCTTATTTTGGGGCGGGGCTACACGTGACGTCACGTGACGTGACCAAAATACACGTGAGGCAGCTCCCCTCATTGTGCTGAGTGTTTTGATATGTCATATGCCCATGTTGTGCTAATTTTTTATTTTCACGTAACGACACGTGACATGACCAAAATACACGTGAGGCACTTCCCCTCATTGGATTGAGTGTTTTGATATATGACATGTCCATATTGTGCTCATTTTTGATTTCGCTTATTCTGGGGGCGGGGCTACACGTGACGTCACGTGATGTCACCAGAATACCCGGTGGGGTGCCAATACTTTTGGCAAAAAGTGGCTACTGAGGGTTTGGACATTTCATGTCAATACTGCAGTCATTATGGGATTCTACTTATTATTATACTGCATAGAACACAGGAGAGAAGCCGTGCCTGAGCTCTGCGCACGCTGCGTGTGTGAGAGCTTAGAGGAATTTTAGGAATTCCCCATTCAAGTCTATGGGACGTTCCATCATCGACTACAGGAAAACCGAAAGTTCCGTCGGAACGCCGAAACAAAAACTTCGTCCGGAGTAACGTCCTAAATAAACTGTCCAAGTTTGGTGTAAATCGCTCGAAAACTTGCCGAGTTATAAACCTCCAAAGTTTATAATGGAAGTGGATACGAAAAAAGGCCATTTTGAGCTTCCGTACCGGGAATGCCGGAATTCCCATCGCTTAGAAAAGTAATAGCAAAAAACTTCAGACCAGGGTCTACGACATATCCGAATTTGGTGCATGTGGCTCGAAGGCCCTAGGAGGAGTTACTCTTGATAAATTTTTGTCTAAGAATAATAATAATAATAATAATAATAATAATAATAATAACTAGATTTGTAAAGTTCGTCGAGACAAACTTTGATGTTGGCTTTGACGGCGCAAGTTTTCGCAAAGGCCAGTGCTTTTTGGAGGCGAGTGGACATAAGGGTTAGTGTTACTTTTGGAGGCAAGTGGACAGAAAGATTGTGAAAGCTACTGGACCGCTAGGGTGCCAATACTTTTGGAGGCGAGCGGACATGAGCATGTGACATGATCCGAATACCCATGAGGCAGTTCCCCTCATTGTGCTGAGTGTTTTGATATGTCACATGTCCATGTTGTGCAAATTTTTTATTTTCACGTGATGACACGTGACGACACGTGACGTGACGTGACCAAAACACACGTGAGGCACTTCCCCTCATTGGGCTGAGTGTTTTGATATGTCACATGTCCGTGTTGTGCAAATTTTTTATTTTCACGTGATGACACGTGACGACACGTGACGTGACGTGACCATAACACACGTGAGGCACTTCCCTTCATTGGGCTGAGTGTTTTGATATGTCACATGTCCATGTTGTGCTAATTTTTGATTTCGCTTATTTTGGGGGCGGGGCTACACGTGACGTCACGTGACGTGACCAAAATACACGTGGGGCAGTTCCCCTCATTGTGCTGAGTGTTTTGACATGTCACATGTCCATGTTGTGCAAATTTTTGATTTCGCTTATTTTGGGGGCGGGGCTACACGTGACGTCACGTGACGTTACCAAAATACACGTGGGGCAGTTCCCCTCATTGTGTTGAGTGTTTTGATATGTCACATGTCCATGTTGTGCAAATTTTTTATTTTCACGTGATGACACGTGACGACACGTGATGTGACGTGACCATAACACACGTGAGGCACTTCCCCTCATTGAGCTGAGTGTTTTGATATGTCACATGTCCATGTTGTGCAAATTTTTGATTTC
>NC_083472.1:15901468-15916468 GCF_030014155.1 Tachysurus vachellii
TTGGGGCCCCTTAAAGACCCTGAATCAAAATTTCGACTTTTTTTTTTAAATTATTGTCAATGAGACTCCAGAGAATATTACTGCACTGGATTGGTCTCGATCAGGCGAAAAACCTAGGACTAGTTAGCAAAAGTAGGTTTCAGATAAAATGCGCTATAGCGAAAAAATTTAATGGGCGAAATGAAATTGGAGATATACGTTTTTTAAGTCATGAGCCAAGGATTCCAATGATATAAAGCACTTGAGATTTGGACATAGGGGTTTTAGGGGTTTAGGGGTTATGGGGACAAACACGTTTTGGGGCACTGAAGTGCCCCAAATTGTCCGATTCCGCTGAGATTTTGGCCCTGAGTAACCAGTACTACCAGTACTACCATCTGACCAAGTTTGAGCTCTCTAGGCCTTACGGTTTGGGCTGCACGATTGTTTCTATGGCGGAATAATAATAATAATAATAATAATAATAATAATAATAATAATAATAATAATAATAATAAAAATCCTAACAAAAACAATAGGTTTCCAGCGCTTCACGCTTGAACCCTAATAATAAAAATCCTAACAAAAACAATAGGTTTCCAGCGCTTCGCGCTTGAACCCTAGTATTAAAAATCCTAACAAAAACAATAGGTTTCCAGTGCTTCGCGCTTGAACCCTAATAATAGTAATAAAAATCCTAACAAAAACAATAGGTTTCCAGCGCTTCGCGCTTGAACCCTAATAAAGATCCTAACAAAAACAATAGGTTTCCAGCGCTTCGCGCTTGAACCCTAATAAAAATCCTAACAAAAACAATAGGTTTCCAGCGCTTTGCACTTGAACCCTAATAATAATAATAATAATAATAATAATAATAATAATAATAATCCTAACAAATACAATAGGTTTCCAGCGCGTCGCGCTTGAACCTTAAAAATCCTAACAAATAGAATAGGGTTCCAGCCCTTTGCGCTTGAACCCTAATAATAAAAATCCTAACGAATACAATAGGTTTCCAGCGCTTCGCGCTTGAACCCTAATAATAAGAAAACTAACGATAACAATAGGTGTCTACGCCCCTTCGGGGCTTGACCCCTAATAATAAGAAAACTAACGATAACAATAGGTGTCTACACCCCTTCGGGTCTTGACCCCTAATAAGAAAACTAACGATAACAATAGGTGTCTACGCCCCTTCGGGGCTTGACCCCTAATAATAAGAAAACTAACGATAACAATAGGTGTCTACACCCCTTCGGGGCTTGACCCCTAATAATAATAATAATAATAATAATAAGAAGAAGAAGAAGAAGAAGAAGAAGAAGAAGAAGAAGAAAACTAATGATAACAATAGGTGTCTACGCCCCTTCGGGGGTTGACCCCTAATAATAATAATAAGAATAAGAAGAAGAAGAAGAAGAAGAAGAAGAAGAAGAAGAAGAAAACTAACGATAACAACAGGTGTCTACGCCCCTTCGGGGCTTGACCCCTAATTATGCCAGACACTTACTTTTAAAAGACCCATCAATTTCTATTAATAAGTGTAATGTAGATGTGGTAAAACATCTGTGGTACATTAAATCCAGATATGTGGATATGTGTATCATCTTTGTTTTCACTATGTCAGTATTGTTGCTATTAGGAAACCATGTTTTGTGCAATGCTGCTTCCCTTCTCTACTTGAAATAATAATTTTCATTTCAGCAGAATAGGTACAAGCTAATATGTCAACAGTTCTACACTGTACAATTCAGCAGTCTTTAATGATTATTTCTTGCCACACTGTACAAGATGATCACCACAAGAATTCCATAAGAGACTGTGTGGTTAAGTCAGGTTAAATGAGCAAGTTTATGTTATTAAGCTATTATGTTGTCATATTGCAGCAGTTCAGCACTGGTTTGTAGCTGAAATCATAAAAATAGCATCACATTGTCAAAATAAATAAATACGTTTTATGAACAGTTTTCATGCTTATTAGCTAGCTACAAACCTAGTGGCGGTGCGGCACCATGGTCAGCTCTGCTGGTGATGAGAGCGAGGCAGGGTGAGAAAAAACCGCCGACAAAAAAGATGAGCCTATGCCACGCTCCTGGAGAGGACCGTGTCACCTCAGTGCTGCCTTCACACCCTCTAAAAGACAAGTTTGCTTTCTTTGCTCACCACGTTCTTGGCGGAAGACAGGCAGAACATAGACACATCACAGACAGGGATCTTCAATAAAGGTGCAGTTTATTTACAGTATTGTTGGCAGTATTCTCTAGAATGCTATTCTTAGGAATTAGAATGCTCTGTGGTTTGCAGTGCAGCGGAGTCAGGGAGCGTCGTCTTTGTCTGTCTCTCATGGACCTGCAAAGAAGAGACATACACGTTAGTCAGTACATGTTAATACTTTGCTGCCACAGTATGTATATTGATCAGGCCTCTGTGATTTTGCCGCATCAGCATGCTACTAATCAGCAGACATGTCATAGTCTAGTGGTTAAGGTATTTGACTACTGATCGTAAGATTGTGAGCTCAAATCCCAGGTCCAGTGATGGGCCCCTTAAGGCCTTTAACCCAATTGCTCAGTTTTATTAAAAAATTCTATCAAATATAAGTCGCTCTGGATAAGGGCATCTGCCTAATGAAAATCAGTATGGTAGCAGCATTTTTCTTGAATGAAATTTAGAAAGTATTTTAAAACTAGCTCATCCATTAAACATACGTAGAATATTAGATGTTTTAATCACCACTAAACTGGATAACTAAACAATGCCAACGATCCTTCTGTTGTGAAAAATCTTAGTAAAAATAATTAAAGTATCACTCCTTACAATACTATAACCACAGTAAAGTATTAAGCCTTGCAAAATATTACAATTGGTGTCATAAGACATACGTAGGCGAGGTTGTAGGCCCCAGATGTTGTAATAGTTTTAAGGTAATATATGACTAACATATAAATGGCCACACCTGAGTCAAAGTGTAAACAAGAAAAGAAGTTTATTGTTATCATAAACTTAGTAAAAGTAACCAGACTCAGTGCTATCAGGCCTAGTCAGTCTGAGCTCTCTGATCAACAATGTGTGAGGAAGTGAAAGTCAAAGGTTCAGCTGAAACAGGCCTCATGTAGGGAGTAGGGAGAGAATCAGGCGACCAGCTGGACGGACCTGCTGATTCTGAGATTGAGGGTCTAAGGGAAAAGGGGAACCTGACCTTTAGTAGAAAGAGAGAAGCTAAGGCTATATGCATGTGCAAGCCCAGTCTGGAAAGTGACAGACTGAGATCATAACAATGGTTTAGTAAGCTTAAGGAGTCAACATAGAACTCACTTATATACTGTACAAAGCAACATTAAAACAGCAAGGGCTTAGCAAAAACAGCAATTCAACATAACCAATATAATCGAGAACTTTTATCTTAATTCAAACTCATAAAGATAACATATAATCAATCAATTATATAATCAGGGATGAGGGATGTGATAGCCTGGTGGTTAAGGTGTTGGATTACCAATTGGAAGGTTGCGAGTTCAATTCCTACGTCCACCAGGCTGCCACTGCTGGGCCCCTGAGCAAGGCACTTAACCCTCAATTGTTCAGTGGTATAAAAATGAGATAAAATGTAAGTTGCTTTGGATAAGGGCGTCTGCTAAATGTTGTAAATGTAAATGTATATAATCAGTAGAAATCATA
Source organism: Tachysurus vachellii (assembly GCF_030014155.1). Classification (NCBI taxonomy): domain Eukaryota; kingdom Metazoa; phylum Chordata; class Actinopteri; order Siluriformes; family Bagridae; genus Tachysurus; species Tachysurus vachellii. The sequence goes on from NC_083472.1 coordinate 15,905,126, forward strand.
TTTATAGCAAGAAATGAAATGAGGAAACTTACTCATTGTAAGCTGTAAAAGAGGATTAATACACAAGACATCTGTGTTATGGAAGATTGAGTTAATGACAAGGAGGGGTAGGGACAAGAAGATCTCTGGAGCCCATTTTAAACAAGATTTTTAACAATGAAGCATATTTTTTAATAACAATGCAGAAGTATGTCTGAAAAAAACAACAGAAAAAATTAAGAGGCAGACTTGTTTCTCTTGTATTACGGGAAAATTAAAAGGGCAGACAGGTTTTTTAGAAATAAGGGGAAGTCACTTAGAGATTTTGTGAAGTCAGGAGAATTTGGAAAGGTCAGGCAGATTACTGTATGTAATAAGGAGACATTACCTGAATGAATAGAAGGCATCTAGAGGTTCCAGGGTATATATTGAGGAGATTTCATGGGGAGGGGCCTTTTTTGCTTGCTTTTTTGTGTTCGAACTTTTTGGGTTGCAGGGGGTTGCTCGCTTGGTTTTTTCATTTGATTGCTTTTGACATAATTTTTTCCTTGAGCTCAATGGAATTGTTGGCTGCAATAAAGAAGTTTGCTCAATCTCATCCAGGTCTGGAAAGTCTTCTCATTGTTTTATTTGTATCAATTATAGTGTTATCAGTAAAGTTTAGTTTAAATAGTTAATATTCAGTTAAAAGTCTAAAAGTGTGGTTCACCCTACGATGTGTCCACTCGGATCACCAATTATTTTTTCTGTTGTTTTTACTGTGTTGCAGTCTGTTCCTGAAAAATTAAAATATGAACAGAAAATTAATCATGTCCTAATAAAAATGCCCCACCATTTTTATGCTGCATATTAGCGTATTTACCTTCCCCGAGTCTTTGCGGCCCTGTCAGTGACCTTTGCATATATTGGCTAGATTTGAGTATGAAGAATGAGAAATGATGTTTTGTTTTTAAAAACCAGGTGAAATGTATGGAAAATGCACGGATTAAATTCTTCATTTTTTTAAATATTGTGGGGAAATATTGTGCTTTTCATTATCAGCTTTTTCATCCAGCAATTTATTAAACCATATCCAATGTCACTGTGTAATGCTAACCCATTAAATGTGATTGTTACATGGTTGATTGATGTAAATTGAACAGTTAACCAAATATTTTAAATATAACTATAAATATATATTTAAATAAAACAATTAGTAATTTAAAAAGTACCAACTCACCTTACCATTTGCTTTTTCCCCTCAGCTATCAAATCAACTCCAACTACAATTCTGCATGACCAACACATATTTTCAAAAATACACATTATTTTAAGTAGAGGTTAACTGAATCTGTTGAGTTTAATAACTTTCCATGGCAAAAAGTTGCCATTGCTTACTTAAACTCGGTAATGTGAACAAACTTCTTCTAAACGTTATATTCACTTAATTTTATTAAGAAGATCATCAGTTACATTTTACAGTGGACATCTTACAGTGTGCATCAAGTGTTTGTCATTCAGAATTATTTAAAAAGTGGTATATTTGTAATTGCTATTCAGCACCATTTTCTTAGACAATTTAATGTGGACCATCACAGAAACATTCCAGCATTCATGCATATTTGCATTTTAAAGAGTGATATAATATTTGACCCCTTCGCAAAGCATATCTTGTTGGCAATCACAGAGATCAGACATCTCTTAGTTGGCCACCAGGGTTGCACACATCTCAGGAGAGATTTTGTCAGACTCCTCTTTTCAGATCCTCTTCAAGTCATTAAGGTTTCAAGGCTAACATTTGAGAACTCAAACCTTTAGCTCCCTCTACAGATTTTCTATTATTTTCTATCTGGTATTATTGTCTGGAGACTGGCTAGGCCACTCTAGGAACCTAATGTGCTTATTTTTGAGCCTCTACTTTGTTGCCTTGGCCATGTGTTTTGGATCTTTGTCATGCTGGAATACCCATCCATGACCCATTTAATGCCCTGGCTGAGGGAGGGTGGTTCTCTTGATGTGGTAAAGTTGTCCTGTCCCCTTAGCAGAAAAACACCCACAAAGCCTCTCATGTTTGACATGTTCTTGGGTTCATAGGCACCATTCCTCCTCCAAACACAGCAAGTTGAGTTGATGCAAAAGGCCTTGATTTTGGTCTCATCTGACCACACCCGTTCTCATGATCATTGAAACTCAGAAGGTGAGATCATGAAGCCCCAGACCGAGGGAATAATCGCAACAACTGTTGTCACCTGCTCAAAAAGCTGCTTGTCGATGGTCTTGTAGCCCATTCCAGCCTTGTGTAGGTATACAATCTTGTCCCTGACATTCTTGGTCAGCTCTTTGGTATTGGCCATGGTGGAGAATTTGGAATTGATTGGTTGCTTCTATAGACAGGTGTTTTGTTTTTTTTTACAGGTAACAAGCTCATTAATTGTATAAAAGACACCTATAAGCCAGAAATCTTTATAACTGATAGATGATCAAATACTTTTTTACTCATTAAAATGCTAATTAATTTATGAATTTTTTTAAATGCATTTTTTCTAGATTTTGTTGTTGTTGTTCAGTCGCTCACAGTTAAAATAAACATACCATTAAAATTATACACCAAACATTTCTTTGTCAGTGGGTAAACATAATCTGCATGGGATCACATAATTTTTTTCCCTCACTATATTAAGCAGCACTTAAGTTTTGCCAGGCAGTTTTGGAATAATCCTAATTTTCATCAGTTTCTCCCTTGCAGCATTAGCAAATTTGTAAATAACTTACCCACTAATTGTTCTGTTTTTCCTAGAGTGCTGTGCATATAGCACATATTATACAAGGTTTTCTCCAGGAAGAAAACAGTATTAACAGCTCGACGTAAATGTTTAATTTGCATACACTCACTCTCTCTCACTCACTCACTCATTTTCTACCGCTTATCCGAACTACCTCGGGTCACGGGGAGCCTGTGCCTATCTCAGGCGTCATCGGGCATCAAGGCAGGATACACCCTGGACGGAGTGCCAACCCATCACAGGGCACACACTCTCATTCACTCACACAATCACACACTACGGACAATTTTCCAGAGATGCCAATCAACCTACCATTCATGTCTTTGGACCGGGGGAGGAAACCGGAGTACCCGGAGGAAACCCCCGAGGCACGGGGAGAACATGCAAACTCCACACACACAAGGCGGAGGCGGGAATCGAACCCCCAACCCTAGAGGTGTGAGGCGAACGTGCTAACCACTAAGCCACCGTGCCCCAAACTGGAATCAATAAAATAATAACAATAATAATAATAATAATACTTTATTAATACATAATAAGTCACTCAAGGTCACCATACAAATTCAAACAAAAAAGAAATAATAAATAACAGTAAACAGCACAAAAAAAATCAGTAAGTAATTTAAAAAATACATTTAAGTGTGTTAATAACATCATATACTCATGTTTAAATATAAATATTATGATTTACTGTTGTTTTAAATACTGTTGATATTAGTCTGATGGTTCTAACTTGGCCAACAAGTTTCCATCCTCACGATGAAGTCAAACCGAGTAGATATAAAATAATAATACAAATAAGCTACTTTGATGTTATATGATTTTTGTGATATTGATACATATTTGAAATTAGTGATATTGAAACGTAGTATATACTACACTGTTTCCCATACATTTATTTATTTGTGCTGGCTTGCCACGTATAGCCACGAGCCCTCAGCCATAAGTTGCAGCATCAAGTTATGGATCAGGTATTAGTTGCATTTGAATAGAATTGTTTGTGGTATATCAAATCAGTAGTGTTTTGTTCCATTAAAAACCTTGTCACATTTTGTAGAGTCTGGACATAGACATTGGACGAGAGTACCTTCTGAAGTGCCTCGTCATATAACTTGGGGAAAGATTGCAAGCTGTATGTTTAATTTTGGGGTGAAAAGCCATTATCATTGGGTAAATCATTAGGTTTTTTATCATTAGGTATCATTAGGGTTTTTCTGCAGCCGAATTGTAAAGGCTTTGTTGTGTAATTTATAATTGACTGCTCATGGAAGTCTTTTTTTATTCTAAATCTCAGTTGGGTTCCATATGAGGTATGCCAATATGGAAAGCTTTTTACATTGTTATACAATGTGAATTTGTACGGATGCTTTCTTTGTTGTTAAACACATTTTAAAAAATGTGTAAATAAATTGTCAGAAGTTTGACATTTTGAAGTCATTTATCTCACACAGATGATAAAATCACACATTCTTAAAGTAAATAAATGTCCTGATATTACGTGATCTTATATACAATTGTATTTCTTGGATATTTAAAAAATAAAAAAAATAAGTTAATACAAAGAGAAAACATTAAGACATAAAGTATAATTTAAAAGTTACTTTAACTTGAAAACCTTATTTGGTTCTAAGTCAACGGAACCTTTTTTGGTTTATGCTTTAAATAAGTAATGGATAATCAATTATTTTCGATGTAAACTTTTTAAGTTGATATAAATTAAAGTAAATAGATGTAACAGGATGACAATTTTCTTTTTACTTTGATCTAATGAAACATTTTTTTCAGTGTATTAATCCCTATGGATTAAGAATGGCCATTAAAGTTTACGTGTATATATATATATATATATATATATATATATATATATATATATATATATATATATATATATATATATATATATATATATGTATATATATGTATGTATGTATATATGTGTGTGTGTGTGTGTGTGTGTGTGTGTGTGTGTACTAATGAAACATAAGGCAGTGTATTCCTTTAAAACATTCATTCACAAGTCATTCAGTTCAAAGACAGTTCTTTCTCTCCCTTAGGCTGCCAGGCACAATAAATAATGTTGCAGAGGCCTTTGTGTCCACACAGATTCATTCTTTCCCTTTGGGTAGGTGGAACTTGAGGCATTTGAACTGAATTCCAGTCTTGTTAGTCTCAACAAGGACCACTATTGTATGTAAATGGCTTATACAAGAGCATATGACTGCTGTGGTGTTGGGCAGTGGCTAGTTTTGAGGAAAATATTTGCATTTCCAGATGACCTGGTGCTCTTCACTGTTCCATTTAGTGCAGTGATTCAACCCTTTTTCTGGACATATTTGTGTATCACTACTCCTGAAGGTAAACGATTAAATATTTGTTTTTTCAAATTATTGTGCATTGTTTTTTTAGCTGTCATTATGAGCCAGTAATGACTATACATTTCCATTTAATACCATTTATTATATTGTATTTTAACTCCTAAATAATATAAAACTCCCCACCCTGTTTAATATATATGTACACGAGCAGAATGGAACTGTATACAGTAGGTCTGGTTAGGTGCTTTAAATACAGCTAATCTGCCTTTTATAGAGAGAGAGCTGGAGAGGCTGTGACATAGCCTTGCCCAAAATATTGCGATTGGCTTTTCTTTTTGCATCAGGTGACAGCATGTGGCAATAGAGCATCGCCCATGTTCTTTTATTCAACTCCAGGGCAGACACAAATTGCACAGTGCCCAAATGCCCAAAGTGTCCAAATGTCAAGACTGCACCTGATGGTCGATATTTTTGGACCTGGCAAGGCTTATGCTGCTTACACCACGGGCTGAGCTGGTAAATTGTGCTTTGAGATTATTATTAACGTAAAGGGCTTACATTACTGTCTGTTTTTACTGGCTGTTGTTGATTAGGCCATAATATTAGATTATGCCAAATTTAATTCTGAAATTTTAACCGTAATATCTTTCTTTTACAGAACTGGAATCGAAAATGAATTGGGCGTCTTTTTACGCCGTAATCAGCGGTGTAAATAGGCATTCGACAGGTATTGGGCGCATCTGGCTCTCTGTCATCTTCATCTTTCGCATCCTGGTTTTAGTAGTAGCTGCTGAAAGTGTATGGGGTGATGAGAAGTCTGGATTCACCTGCAACACCCAGCAACCAGGTTGCAATAGTGTGTGTTATGACCAGTTCTTTCCAATCTCCCATATCCGTCTCTGGGCCCTGCAACTGATTCTCGTCTCAACACCTGCACTGCTGGTAGCTATGCATGTTGCTCATCGCCGGCACATTGACAAAAAGATCCTAAAATTATCAGGACGAGGTGCCACTAAGGAGTTTGAACAATTAAAAAATCAGAAATTCAAGATTACCGGCGCACTTTGGTGGACATATATGATAAGCATAATTTTTCGCATAGTTTTTGAGGTGGCCTTTTTGTACATATTTTATGTAATCTACCCTGATTTCAAAATGGTGCGTCTTGTTAAGTGTGATTCTTATCCCTGCCCTAACACAGTGGACTGCTTTGTTTCTCGTCCAACAGAGAAGACTATTTTTACTGTCTTCATGCTGGTGGTATCTGGGGTTTGTGTTTTGCTAAACATTGCAGAGGTGCTGTATTTAATAGGTAGAGCCTGTTCCCGCTACTTGCAGAAACCAGAAGGTGATCCACAAGGACCATGGCTCACTCAAATGCTCTCTCCTTACAAGCAAAATGAAATCAATCAGCTCATATCAGAGCATTCATTTAAGCCAAGATTGAATTTGGCCAGAAAGAGCCCTATTGACAAAGGGGAGAGATGTTCTGCCTTTTAGCTGATACCTTTTGGAAGGTTACACTAATCATTGGTAACTTGGAGTTTTAATAATCCTGACCAGTATCATCTTTATTCTTATATTGGGTTAATGATAAATTGTACAAAAATGTTGATTTTTTTAACTTTTTAAGGAGAAGCAATAAAAATGGCAATGGCAATTAGCAAAATCTAGGTATATTGTCCAAAACATTGGTTGTGTTCCAAAGTATATTTCATTTTAAGTTGCTTTTTTGTTGTTTGTTTGTTTGATTGATTTTTGGGAGACCCTACCATGATATGGTTAATATGTAAAAAGCATCTATACATATTTAATGTTATGTTAAATGCTTGAAAAATGGTGAAAATATAAGGCAATCCAGGCCAGGTGATATTTTCAGTATAATAATAATTATAAAAATAATTCTCTATATTTGCTTAATGTACAGTGATATTGGCACTACAAGGCTATTGTGTATGTTAAGTGTTTGCATAAAGTAACTTGATGTTCAAAGATTTGCTATTTTTTAGATTAACATCCTGGGTCAACACAACATAGATTTTAGTATGCTCTTGCTTAAGATTATGCTTTTAATGCAGTCAAATAAATAAAATATATTAATTCTTTGTCTATTTGTTCAGCACCGCATTTTTTTTTTCAGAATGTAATACATCATATGACATGTTCATTTTATGAAAAAAGAATCAAGCTTAAATTTGTTTATTTTTGCATTCAGGGTTTAAATAACTGTCCACTTTGAAGTCAACTGTTCTATGGTAGGAGAGTCCATAATGCTATATGTCGCCAATGCTAAATAAATCTAATTATGGATATCTTATTGACTTGCAACCCTGTTATTAGAAGGAATTTTTGAAAAAAAAAAATTAAAAAAAGCAAGGGGTGTGTCTGATCATTTTCAATAGAGAGTGTGCCATATACACAGTGACAATGTGGGAAATGGTTCTCAATTACGGATACTGACTAGACATGGGGATAGGTTTTTGGCTCTTTCTGAATGAACAACATCGATGTTTACACATTGAAAAAAATCATTGGTACCCTTTCCATTAAAAAAATAACTAGAAACTGACAAAAGTATTAATAAATTAATGAAAATTGATTTTGAATTGTGGTTCAACATGAGCATTTTAAAAAATCAAATGAATAAAAACTGGCCTGGACAAAAATGATGGTATCCTTAACTTAATATTTTATTTGCACTACCTTTTGAGACAATCACTGCAATCAAGTGATTTTTGTAACTCACAATGCGACTCATAGAAGCCCACTTCAGAATAGTCCAGTGTTTGGTTCTTAGACATTCTTGGGCTTTTTTAGCTGTGTGTTTTGGGCCTTTATCCTGTTGGAGGATCAATGTCCTGCAATTGAGACAAAGCTCTTGGACACCCTGCAGCAAGGTTTGCTCTAGAATGCCTTGATAGTCTTAAAATTTCATTATACCCTGCACAGATTCAAGACTCCCCATGCCAGATGCAATAAAGCAGCCCCAGAACATAACCGAGCCACCTCTATGTTTCACAGTAAGTACTGTACAGTGTTCTTTTCTGCTTCATTATTGTGTCTGTAAGCTGATGCGACTTGCCAAAAAGTTGTCCAAAGGACATTCTGGCAAATTCCAATCTTTTTTATGATATGCATTCAGTTAAGTTCTCCTCTGTTGTCTTCCGTTAAGTCCAATTTTTGCTGCAATCTGACACTGATGTACCTTGACCTTGGAGTTCACCTCTAATCTCTTTGAAAGTTGTTCTAGGCTCTTCAGTTACCATTTATATTATCTGTCTTTTCAATTTGTCATCAATTTTCCTCTTGCAGCCAGGTCCAGGGAGGTTGGCTACAGTCTGTGAACCTTAAACTTCTGAATAATATGTGCAACTGTAGTCACAGGAACATAAAACTGCTTGTAGATGGTCTTATAGCCTTTACCTTTGACAAGTTATAATTTAGTGACCATTGTGGGTTTTTCCAAAACATTCCAAAACATTGATATTCTTCCTTTGTAGCCATTCCTTGTTGGTTTTGTGCTGTACATTGTTATCAGGCCATGATTAAGGCATTGTTGCCTAACAGATGCCTGCATGTTTTGTGCCAAAGATCTTTCAGAATTATGCCCAATATTCTGCCACATGGTTTGGGATGATTTAAGCAGGTAACAACTTGCCTGATATTCCAATTCTTATTGCTGTAGATTTCTTAGCAGCCTCCCTGAAATGTTTCTTCTTGTTCTTCCCATTTTGGAGGGAGGACCTATTCTTGATAATGTCATTTTGGTGGCCAATTTTTCAGATTCTTGTTGATGATGACCTTCACAGTGTCCCATGGCATATCTCAGAGAGACCGTTGCAAGTGCAGATATTTATTTTTAGAAGTGCGTAAAATAAACTGTGGCACACTACAAAGAATAGCATTACAAAAACACTTGGATAAAGGCTATGACACAAAAATACTGGGAGGTGGGCTATTGATGGCAACACAACAGTAACATTTACAACCGTAACAGTAACAACAATAGATGCAAGACAACGACTGGGAAAAACACAGTGGCTGAAACACAGGACTGTTTGTATAATTCTAAATCCCCAACATAGATAAATGTATAATGAAAGATTACCCTGGCATTGCTTAAAAAAACAGCATTTGCAGATATAAAAGTCATGTAGTATTTAATATTTGGTTTATACAGTTACAAATGGAAACCCCATTCTAATCCAATTACCAAGTTAGAAATGTACATTAATTAATTAATAAAAAATAGCCTTAAATATGTTAATGTTGAACATATTTAGCCTGCTATCAAATTTTTTTTGTTTGTTTGTTTGTTTGAAAAATCTATCATCAAATCATAAGACATTTGGTACAATTTCAAAAGATAGATATTTTACTTGGTTTTATTTATGCTCATATAGGGTACTGTTAAACAGTATAATTATTTCTTATATCCTTATGTACATTCACTCTCACAGGTTAATATGAAAGCCACTATGCTATTGTAACATAGGTTTTGTGTTTTGTCTTGTGTTCTGTATTTAATGTCTTTTATTTTGTAACCTGCTTCTTGTGTCTTGCTTCCCTTGCCCTCATAGATATATATACACTAGATGTCGCAGAGGGGTCCTAAAAATGCGTCAAAACTGCCGCCATCTTTGTACGGTGCTCCTTTACCTCAAATGCATGGACGATGCCGGACGTCTGTGCTGCCTATGGTTGTTCAAACGAAAGAAATCTAAAAACCAGACAGCAAGGGATTACATTTCACAAGTGAGAATGTGTTTTATGATATTGAATGCTAGGAAATTATATTTCCGTTTGTTCCGTTGGTTTGTTTTAGTCCTTGGTTAACGACCGCAGCTAATCCATGCTAGTTATGTTGGCTTTGTAGAAGCCAACATTCTGATTTCCTTTATAAGCTTATTATTATTATGTTGGCTTTGTAGAAGCCAACATTCTGATTTCCTTTATAAGCTTATTATGTTGGCTTTGTAGAAGCCAACATTCTGTTTTCCTTTATAAGCTTATTATTATTATTATTATTATTATTATTATTATTATTGTTTATTATTATGTTGGCTTTGTAGAAGCCAACATTCTGAAATCCGTTATAAGCTTATTATTATTATTATTATTATTATTATTATTATTATTATTATTATTATGTTGGTTTTGTAGAAGCCAACATTCTGTTTTCCTTTATAAGCTTATTAATATTATTATTATTATTAATGGTGCTTGCAAAGCATCATTGTTGTTATTCTGCATACTTATTATTATTATTATTAATGGTGCTTGAAAAGCATCATTATTGTTATTCTGCATACTTATTATTAATGGTGCTTGAAAAGCATCATTATTGTTATTCTGCATACTTATTAATGGTGCTTGAAAAGCATCATTATTGTTATTCTGCATACTTATTATTATTAATGGTGCTTGAAAAGCATCATTATTGTTATTCTGCATACTTATTAATGGTGCTTGAAAAGCATCATTATTGTTATTCTGCATACTTATTATTAATGGTGCTTGCAAAGCAACATTCTTACTATCCTGCATACTCTTCCGGACAAAACTTCTGAACTATCTACACCAAACTCGGCCAGCTCCTTTAGGGTGATACTCTGAACAAACTTTTAAATTGGTGTACCGACTGGCCTTCTGGTTGTGCCGCAGCCCCACCCCCAATATATGCAAAATCAAAAACTTTTTACAACATGGACATGTGACATATCAAAACACTCAGAACAATGAGGGGAACTTGCCATGTGCAAGCACCATTCACATTTTCTTCAGGAAATGTACATTCTAGTTATTATTATTCTTCTTCCGGACACTTTTCCCGCAGCTTTTGTCCTAGACCCATGAATGAGGTGTCAAATCGACCGGCTCATTGAGGACAGGTGTGCTATGACTTTTATAAGCGATCGGAATTCCGGAATTCCCGGTACGGAAGCTCAAAGGGGTTTTTTTTCCCCATATACTTGAATGGGGAATTCTTAAAATTCTTTTGTTCTCTCTGTAGATGTAAAGCACACTCTCAATACATGTAACTATCAACTCCACACTATCAATCCAATGTTTCCAAGTATTGGCCCCCAGTCAATACACTTTTTCCCAAAAGTATTGGCACCCCACCGGGTATTCACGTGACGTCATATGTAGCCCCGCCCCCAACAAACTGTTCTATGCAGTATAATAATAAGTAGAATTCCATAATGACCACTTTTGACATGAAATTTCAAAACACTTAGTAGTCACTTTTGAAATGTTAAAACACTTAGTAGCCACTTTTGTCC